>NC_058080.1:452081194-452175602 GCF_014858855.1 Bufo gargarizans
AATAAACATTTTGGGGGAGATTTTTAAGACCAGAGTTTTACATGCCGGCCTTAATTGCTCCCTGTGGTGCATCTGTGCAGGTCCATGTGGCAAAGCAGAGATCTACATGGGGTTTTCAGGGTTCACCTAGGCCCTTTAGGGCTAAGGCTACTTTCACACTAGCGGCAGGACGAATCCGCCAGTCTGTTCACCCTGTCGGATCCGTCGTTTCGCCGTGCCGCCGGACCGTCGCTCCGTCCCCATTGACTAGAACGGCAGTACACGGCGAAAGGCCGCCGGACTAAAACTCCTGCATGTCCGACTTTTTAGTCCTGCGGCCTCTGACCGTGAACTGCCTTACTGCGCCGGAGCGCCGCCCCGTCCCCATTATAGGTCAATGGAGCGAAACAGCGGAAGGACGGATCCGACAGGGTGAACAGGCTGCCGGATCCGTCCTGCCGCAAGTGTGAAAGCACCCTAATTCACACGACTGTGATCTGCCAGGAAAACACGGCCTGTGTGTCGGCAGTATCTCGCAGTATATCTAATTATATTTTCGTAAGAAAAAGTCACAAATTGCATGTTTACAACTTTTTCAAAAGCAAAGATTTTTGTGTAAGTGGAGTTTCTCAGACTCTTTCCTGTAATCACAGGGAACAACCTGTTCTAAAACGTAGCCTTTAATCTAATTTACATAAAATAACGGACTCCCACAAACATACATAGACAAAGAAACAAAAAAAGAAAGAAAAGATATAGCCTTGATGGCATGGGATGATACTGTGATGTCCAGATGGCAGGCTCAATGATGGACAGGGTGGACAGTTGTGGATTCTAATCTGTCCCTATGCCTAACCCTAGGCTCAAGCCCCTGCCTAGGAACGGAATAGCCGCCCTGATAAGGACGATCCCGTGATCTGGAACCTCCTGCTGAGTCCTGAATATACCCTATAGTGTAGGTGGTAACCTCAGTCGGGGCCTACTCTAGGTATATAGAACAAAAAAAGAAAATTACAGTATATTAAGCGATTGATCTCCCACAATCATAATAACAACGTACTGTGGGTGAGCAATTGCTCCCAAAGGTAATGTCATGCCAAATTCGCAAGATACCACAGGTGTTATTACCTATGGATCGTTGTGTCATCAAACAAATGATCTCAAAATTGCCGTAAACATTTGTACCTGCAGATGTATCATCAATATAGATATATATACTGAGCACCAGAAATACTGCCTCCTAGGTTGGTGGCGTGTGGTCGGGTGTCAGAGTTCCAACGCGTTTCACCCTAATAGATTGCCGGGTTCCTCAGGGGACATGTTATAGTACAGTGCTATTATTTGGCATTGATAAGAGGTGGCAAGGCAATCAGCCAGCCCCTCAATTGTGATGACAATATTTGACCAGATTGTTAACTGGTCAATATTAGTTCATTCATTAAATAGCTTATAAAGGTCATAAATTATAAAGGTCAGATATCGCAATCCTATACATAGACCATTGAAGAGCACCAGGTCAGTGCATAACTCATAATAGTGGATGTATAGCATGAAGTGCAGGCTCCCACAGGGGTATATAGATTCATGCAAATATAAGTGATTACCACCTTAATAATAGAAATAATGACCCTCTAAGACAATCTCATCTGTGCGATCGCATGTGTAGTGGACACTGAGATGCAAAACAAGTAACAAGATACTACTTGCATGTCCGGATGCAGCCAAGGGGGCCCCAAATTATTCATGGGGTTGGCGGTGCATTCATTCGCAAAGTTCGGCCGCAGCCCCTGTACATGCGATAGTGGTGCCTCACTGATCAGACTCTTTCCTGACAAGGGGACGCGATGACGGTAAGAGAGGCGGGAGCAGCGACACATTTATCTTCTTTAATGTCAGTTTTGTGGAGTAGAAGACCGAAATCTACGCTAGCCAGCCTTTAGTTCCAGTGAAGGGAACTCTTCATGGTCCCGCATACCAAGACATTTTGGACAATCGTACACTTCCCAATTTTTGGGAGCGGTTTGGGGAAGGCCCTTTTCTAGCATGACGGTGCCCCAGTGTAAAAGCAAGGTCCATAAAGGCATGGTTGGTTGGGTGAGTTTGTGTGGAAGATCTTGACCGTCCCACACAGAGTCCTGACCGCCACCTCATCGGGCACCTTTGGGATGAACTAGGACAGAGATGACAAGCCAGGCCCTCTCTTCAAACATCAGTGTCTGACCTCACAAATGTTCTGCATGAATGTGCAAAATATTCCAGACACAGTCCAAAATCTTGTAGAAAGCCTTCTTACAGTGGAAGCTGTCTAGCTGCAAAGGGGGAACAAACTCCATATTAATGCCTATGGATTGAGAATGGGATGTAATAAATAACACTTTTGTCTATACTATCTCTAGTGTACATATAACACACCCTATATCTTCAAGTGGAAGGCTGTCATCTGGTTATACAAATAATTGCAGCATGAAAAAAAGCTCAACTTTTTACTCCAAAGGCAGAGAACACTGCCACCTGCTGGCAGAACTGGTGACTACATCTGGAGACTCCACATCACTGAATATCCCATAATCCCCATATAGGTATTTTATAAAATGTACAAAACACAAACCCACATTCTGTTGCTCATGCTGTCTTGTCTAAACCGGCACTTATAAAACTCGGGCTGGTTTTTCCATGCGGCAATTTAACTAACGTTCCATTGAAAAAACTGCAATGATAAAACGATTCATAAGCCAGTCATGCGTTATCTACTGGACCTACAACGTCAACCATGTATAATCATGTATTCCTAGAGACCTGTTAACTAGCCCACAACCAATATGGCGGTGTGACGCTCTTCCACTCTCAACAAGCTTTATTTCACTGTTAACACAAGTTTCTCCTGACGACTTTTTACGGGGACGTAAGTGGCGGACGTGACGCATGCGCTGTAGGGATTCTTCTAGGTGCTGGCCACACGTGTGTATAAGCTGGTAAGGAAAACGTATTTATCAGCACGGGGCCGCGGCTGTTTCACGGTGAGTATAGGGTGTAATCTCCATGGTAACAGGACGCGATGTGTCTACGTGCCTGTATGTGACAGCTTGTGTGGCATGCACGTGTTCTGCTGTACGTGTGATATAGGCCTGGTGCATATGCCATCGCCTCTAATAAATGAATACTATGACTGCCTGTGATACTCTGGTGTGTGCTAGGGGTTATTTGCCAGCAGTGACTGATCTGCATGGCGGAGGCTCCGTGATGGTTATTTTGCAGTAAGTACCTATGGGCATCTTGCTTATATCTCTGCCATGACTTCTAATGTGGCCTGTCAGGGCATCATTGTGCTCCAGATATTGTTGATGGCTAGAATAGCGCTGCACACTGTGGGGTCATTTATCAAACTGGTGTAAAGTAGAACTGGCTTAGTTTCCCATAGCAGCCAATCAGATTCCAAAGGAGCTGTGAAAAATGAAAGGTATAATCTGATTGGTTGCTGTGGGCAACTAAGCCAGCTCTACTTTACACCAGTTTTGAAAAATCTCCCCCAGTGTTTATACCGGAAGCGCCCAAATAACAAAAAAACATTCACACAGTGTAAACAGTGCTTTAAGCCTTTTAATATTGATGACTTATCCTCAGGATAGGTCATCACTATCAGATCGGTGGGGGTCTGACACCTTGCACCCCCACCGATCAGCTGTATGAGGAGATCGCGCGTGCAGTGTGCCTGTGCTGTCTTCCTGCTCTGCTGCTGCTTGGCCATAGACATAGCAGCATCTTCATACAGCTGATCGGTGGGGGGCTGGGTGTCAGATCCTCACCGATCAGATATTGATCACCTATCCTAAGGATAGTTCATCAGTATTAAAAGCCCATAGAACCCCTTTAAATGGAGTGAAAATGTAGTATTACTTAGCAGCCATTTATATAAGATGTGACACCACTGCGACATCCTTATGCTCTAATAGGCTTTAGGGAACCTGACTGAAAGTACAGAGGGTAAAATCTGCTGCAAAAAGTACATATATTACACAAGGTTTGTGCTGCAGGCTTCACCGTCTCCATTTTAAAGGATGAAATCTGAGGTGCATATCCGCTGTGCAGGGGTACCTGTGCACGTTGCAGATTCCACGTGGAAACACTGCACCATAATACAAATATCATGTTCACTTTACATTTTTTCCGTGCGGTAATTGACCTGCAGTGCAGATTTTGAAAGCGGCAGCTTATCAGTTGTATGTGCGATTTTTATTTTTAAAGGGAACCTGTCACCTCAAAAATGCATCTACACCCGCCAGCATTACCTCAGTAGCCCGCAGCAGGAGATGGGATAGCGCATTACTACAGAGCGCACTGCGCATGCGAGAGACTTGGGGGAATCGGGGCCGCACCGCAGGCTGTCACTCTCAGGCAAAAGAAGACGGTTAGGGGGCGTGGTTACCTTGACTTGAAGCAAGGAGGCCGCTGCCCCTTGATTTGAAGCTGGCCGGCACTATAGCCCTGATGGAGAATAAAACTGCATCCGACAACAGGATGAAACATATGATTATTAACGGGCTGCGGGCTACTACGAGGTACTGCTGGCGGGTGTAGATGCATTTTTGAGGTGACAGGTTCCACGTGTATTTTCTAGTGAACTCGCACCATGTGTCTGTGAGAGCTCCTGACCTACGTAGCACTGACTGGATCATATAGTGATTTATGATGCTATGGGACTGTATTGGATAACACGGACATGATGCTGTCTGTTATCCAATACATTCCAGAACTGTAAGGGTTACATAGCATCATAAATCAATATACTGCTATACGCCCCCAGCAGTGATAGGGAGGTCAGGACAGGAGCTCTCGCAGACGCACGCTGTGAGTTCTACGCATTGAACTTGCGTGTGTTAAACGCGCCTAAGTTGACATGCTGCAGATTTCAAATTTGCACCACAGGTAATTTTAGAGGCCTGATTCACATGTCGGGCCTAGTTCACACTTCAGTGATTCCATCAGTGATTGTGAGTAGCGTTGAGCAAACTTGTGTTTTAAGTTCGGCGTCTAAAGTTCAGGTTCGGGTTATCGAAGAATCACATTATGGACTCCGCTACCAGAGACCAAGTTGTAGTCCGTGGTAGCGGAATCCATAACGCTAATCTTCAATTAACCCGAACTTTAGACGCCGAACTTAAAACACAAGTTCGCTCAACAATAATTGTCATCCAAAACCAGGATTGGAGCCTCCATAGACATAAGGTCTAAGGGAAAGATCTGCACCTGTTCTGTGTTTTGGAGCCGTTCCTGGTTTTCTACCCCTCACTCTGTATGGTATTGTCTAATCTACTGGGTCCTCCATCGTGTAACCATGGCGTCTATTTCTGGTTTTTATAGAGCTTTCATTATGGAAGCAAAAGGCAAAAAGCAGATGAAAACAAAACCGAAGCCTCAGCAGAGATCCCCAAAGAGTGGACAGTTTAAGAAAAAAGGTAAAATCTATGTTTAAAATGTGATTGAGCTGGTTCACAACCATTATGATCCAAACCAGGATGTCAATGGTGTTCTACCCGAAGCTGGTCATTGCACATTAGATCTAAATGTGATACTCGCTGATAATGACATTTCTGGCAGAAAACAGCCGGTCACGAGATGTGGTATGCATGCAAGGCAATGGCTCTTTCCTATCAGCCCACACATCTTTTGCCTCCAGATCCACCGAAACATTCTTATTAGGCCTCATGCACCGTATTTTCGGTCCGTGTCCGATCTGCATTTTTTGTAGATTGCACACGGACCCATTCAATTCTATGGGTCCACAAAAAAAAAAAACAGACAGCACACAGATGTCATCCATGTGGCCAGCCCACAGATTATAGAACCTGTCCTATTCGTGTCCATTTTGTGAATAAGAATGGGCTTTTTGACAGTGGGTCCTTTGAAAATTGTGGGATGCACACGGACCGCACCAGTATTTTGCGGATCTGCAATTTGCAGATTACAAAACGGATGTGGTCGTGTGCAGGAGTCCTAAGTGTGATTTTCACTGGGCACATTTTTCTCTGCCACTATGTGCCGTGGCCACGTAAAAAAATAGAACATGTCCTATTCTTGTCCGCAATTGCGGACAAGAATAGGCAGTTCTATGAGGGGTGCCGGCCAGGTGTATTGCGGATGCGCAATACACTACGGACGTGTGAATGGACCCTTATTCTGACATTTGTCTAATCAAACTTTGCTTGGTTTACCACCTTAACCACCTCCGGACCGCCTAACGCAGATTCGCGTTCCGGAGGTGGCAGCTCTGCGCAGAGTCACGCATATATGCGTCATCTCGCGAGAGCCGTGATTTCCTGTGAACGCGCGTTCACAGGATCGGGAGGTAAGCGAGTGGATCTCCAGCCTGCCAGCGGCGATCGTTCGCTGGCAGGCTGGAGATGTGATTTTTTTTTAACCCCTAACAGGTATATTAGACGCTGTTTTGATAACAGCGTCTAATATACCTGGTTCTCTGGTGGTCCCTTTTGTTTGGATCGACCACCAGAGGACACAGGTAGCTGTGTAAAGTACCACAAAACACCACTACACTACACTACACCCCCCCCCCCTGTCACTTATTAACCCCTGATCACCCCATATAGACTCCCTGATCACCCCCCTGTCATTGATCACCCCCCTGTAAGGCTCCATTCAGACGTCCGTATGATTTTTACGGATCCACGGATACATGGATCGGATCCGCAAAACACATACGGACGTCTGAATGGAGCCTTACAGGGGGGTGATTAATGACAGGGAGGTGATCACCCATATAGATTCCCTGATCACCCCCCTGTAAGGCTCCATTCAGACGTCCGTATGATTTTTACGGATCCACGGATACATGGATCGGATCCGCAAAACACATACGGACGTCTGAATGGAGCCTTACAGGGGGGTGATCAGGGAATCTATATGGGTGATCACCTCCCTGTCATTGATCACCCCCCTGTAAGGCTCCATTCAGACGTCCGTATGTGTTTTGCGGATCTGATCCATGTATCCGTGGATCCGTAAAAATCATACGGATGTCTGAATGGAGCCTTACAAGGGGGTGATCAATGACAGGGGGGTGATCAGGGAGTCTATATGGGTGATCACCCCCCTGTCATTGATCACCCCCCCTGTAAGGCTCCATTCAGACATTTTTTTTGGCCCAAGTTAGCGGAAATTGTTTTTGTTTTTTTTTTTTTTTTTTTCTTACAAAGTCTCATATTCCACTAACTTGTGTCAAAAAATAAAATCTCACATGAACTCACCATACCCCTCACGGAATCCAAATGCGTAAATTTTTTTAGACATTTATATTCCAGACTTCTTCTCACGCTTTAGGGCCCCTAAAATGCCAGGGCAGTATAAATACCCCACATGTGACCCCATTTCGGAAAGAAGACACCCCAAGGGGCCCGAAAGCGTGAGAAGAAGTCTGGGATCCAAATGTCTAAAAATGCCCTCCTAAAAGGAATTTGGGCCGCTTTGCGCATCTAGGCTGCAAAAAAGTGTCACACATGTGGTATCGCCGTACTCAGGAGAAGTTGGGGAATGTGTTTTGGGGTGTCATTTTACATATACCCATGCTGGGTGAGAGAAATATCTTGGTCAAATGCCAACTTTGTATAAAAAAAATGGGAAAAGTTTGTTTTTTGCCAAGATATTTCTCTCACCCAGCATGGGTATATGTAAAATGACACCCCAAAATACATTCCCCAACTTTTCCTGAGTACGGCGATACCAGATGTGTGACACTTTTTTGCAGCCTAGGTGGGCAAAGGGGCCCACATTCCAAAGTGCACCTTTAGGATTTCACAGGTCATTTTTTACACATTTTGATTTCAAACTACTTTGCACACATTAGGTCCCCTAGAATGCCAGGGCAGTATAACTACCCCACAAGTGACCCCATTTTGGAAAGAAGACACCCCAAGGTATTTCGTGATGGGCATAGTGAGTTCATGGAAGTTTTTTTTTTTTGTCACAAGTTAGTGGAATATGAGACTTTGTAAGAAAAAAAAAAAAGAAAAAAAAAATCATCATTTTCCGCTAACTTGTGACAAAAAATAAAAAGTTCTATGAACTCACTATGCCCATCAGCGAATACCTTAGGGTGTCTACTTTCCGAAATGGGGTCATTTGTGGGGTTTTTCTACTGTTTGGGCATTGTAGAACCTCAGGAATCATGACAGGTGCTCAAAAAGTCAGAGCTGCTTCAAAAAGCGGAAATTCACATTTTTGTACCATAGTTTGTAAACGCTATAACTTTTACCCAAACCATTTTTTTTTGACCCAAACATTTTTTTTTTTATCAAAGACATGTAGAACAATAAATTTAGTGAAAAATTTATATATGGATGTCGTTTTTTTTGCAAAATTTTACAACTGAAAGTGAAAAATGTCATTTTTTTGCAAAAAAAAACGTTAAATTTCGATTAATAACAAAAAAAGTAAAAATGTCAGCAGCAATGAAATACCACCAAATGAAAGCTCTATTAGTGAGAAGAAAAGGAGGTAAAATTCATTTGGGTGGTAAGTTGCATGACCGAGCAATAAACGGTGAAAATAGTGTAGTGCAGAAGTGTAAAAAGTGGCCTGGTCATTAAGGGGGTTTCAGCTAGCGGGGTTGAAGTGGTTAAAGAGGACCTTTCACTAGAATAAACTAAGTATACAGACATGTAGAGCGGCGCCCAGGGATCTCCCTGCACTTACTATTATACCTGGGCGCCGCTCCGTTATCGCAGCGCTCAGATCATAGCCTGAGAAGTTCTTTTTTTTTTTGTTTTGTTTTTTTCTCAGGCTTTGAGCTGAGCGCTGCGATTGGCCCCTCAGATGCTGCAATCTAAGCCAATCGCGGCATCTGTGCGGTAAGGCAGCTCGGATGCGGCTCCCTCTGCCTTCTTATAGGAGCCCTTGCAGTGAAATTGCGGGGCTCTGATCGGTTACCCAGGCTGCCATGATAAGCTGCCTGCGGCACAGTTCAGCAGGGAGCGGGTCTGAATCCCATAATCTCTATTAAGGTGAATAGGACAAGGGATCAAATGATCCTAGGTTCTAGCCCCCTAAAGTGGTTAAAAGTTTTTACTATAAAAGTAAGGGTGAGTTCAGATCAGCGTTATGGATTCTGTTCTTGTTTTCCGTTATTACATGGTTATAACAGAAGCCTTTAATAGGCATTCCATTTTAATCCTTCATAATAGAAGTCTATGGGTATATAACGTAACCATTATTTCCCATACAGAAAACAATAACTGAATCCATAACGGTGCTTTGAACTCTAAAAAAAATTCAATATTAAAAGTTTAACTCTCCTCCCTTTCCCAATTTGACATATAAAAATATATTGGCAATAAAAAAAATTAACATATCAGGCATCCAAAAATATCTGAACTATTAAAAATATATTTTTTTAAATCCTGTGACAATGAATGGTGTAACAGAAAAAATGAAAACAATTTTTTAGTCGCCTTAATTCCCCCCTCCCCAAACATACCACAAAAATGGTAACAATAAAAACTACAGTTCGTTATACAAAAAACAAGCCCCCATACAGCACTGCGGATGTAAATCTAAAAACGTTATGGCTGTCAGAAAATTAAGATTTAAAAAAAAAATAAAAAAAAATCTAAGGTTTTTATTTTTTTCAAAGTAGTCAAAAAAAAAAAAATACATACATAATGAGCCGCAGAATAAGGTCGGCGCCTTAATGTCAAAACCCCTAAAAACCTTGGGGAAAGGTGACAAAGCTTTTTATTTTCCTGTTTTCCAATAACAGACATGGTAAATTAAATGGTGCCATTAAAAAATACAACTTATCTCGGAAAAAATAAGCCATCATATGGCTATATGAGCAGAAAATGTAAAAAGTTATGGTTATTGAAACGTGAGGAGTATAACATCATTTTTAATTTTAGCCAAAAGGGGGCTTGTCTGAGATTTGGTGCAATATCGCTTTTACTAATAGGACTTCCTCTGGATCAACTTGCTAGATAACTGGATGGACAGATTTTTTTTTTTTGTTTTTTTTTAGCCTTAGGGCTCATGCACACGAACGTACGGTATTTTCTTTCTGTGTCTGTTCCATTTTTCCATTCATTTCAAGGGGTCCACAAAAAAAAAAAAAAAATTTTGGAAGTTACTCCATGTGAGTTCTGTTTCTGTATGTCCGTCTATCTGTTCTGCAAAAAAATGTCCTATTACTGACAAGGATAGTACTGTTCTATTAGGGGCCAGCTGTTCCGTTTCGCAAAATATGGAATGCACACGGACGTCATCCGTATTTTTTGCGGACTGCAAAATACATACGGTCGTTCCCTGCAATCTGCCCTTGTAAACGTGCCGCCGAACACCCGATGAACGAGCAAAACAATCGTTCATCAGATGATCCCATCGTTTATGCAGGCACCACCGATCATAGTTTCTGGGCAGCAGATGGTGGTGTTTAAACAGCGATCTGCTCCTCAAAAAACATGAATCTGTATAAGGATGAGAGAGGGATCGCAATAGCAATCCCTCGTTCTCATACAGTGAAGAGCGGTTTGTGACCGTGCGCGGTCTCCTTCACTAAACGAGCAGCCGACTGTTGGGAAGGAATGCTTCTTTCCTGACAATCGGCTGCAGAATCGTCCCATCTAAATTAACCTTTACAAACTATTGGGGTCATTTAGCAAACTGGTTTAGAGTAGAACTGGCTTAGTTTCCCATAGCAACCAATCAGATTCCACCTTTCATTTTTGACAGCTCCTTTGGAAAATGATAGGTGGAATCTGATTGGTTGCTATGGGCAACTAAGCCACTTCTACTTTACACCAGTTTGATAAATGACCCCCTATGTCACTATGACTTGAAGGCGATGCTTAGCAACACAGTTCAGGTTTTCCAGTCCAGTTAACCCATATTCCGCCAGAGCCCAGCCATATTTAATGAGCCATAGGGGAAACTGTGTTTGTAGAGAAAGCAATGTCATACTGTATGTAAGGTTTATCTAACAAAACTCTGTTTTGCCAGGTGACTTTTTATTTTATAAAATAATAAGCTATTTTTTGAGCTCCTAGCTGTGGATATTCATTTAATGTGCTGCCCCAGCCTAGACACATGCCTAAATGAAAAGCTGCACCCTTACCTGTTAGATTTATTACTGCTGTGAAGTAAATCTGTTTGCTTTCTCTCTCATTAGCACTTGGTTCCCAAAGCCATGGAAAAAACCCAGAACAGAGTCCAAAGGGGAATCGTAAGCCTCTAAAGTTTGAAAAGGGAAAGAAGAAGCCCGACCATGCAGGAGGCAAAGCGGCTGTGAAACAGTTTGCGCCAAAAAACAGAAAACAAGGCGATGGCTTCACAAAGAAGAGGAAGCCCCAAGAAGAGGGTGAAGAAAGCGGTGCGTTACTCAAACCGGGCCTCAGTTATTTAGTTAAAGGGGTTGGCCACCCTAAGTATCAACAATCCAAAGTGCCCCAGACAATAGCCAAAACTATGTGACATGTACCGGCTATATGTCATTTTTCTAACCTGTTCACTATGACATGGCTCCCTGGAGGAGCTGTAAAGTGAAAGTAAAAATCCCAGCATGCATTGCAGCAAGCAGAGGAGCAGTCACATGACATCCATAGAGACAAGAGCCCCTCAGATAATATCAATAACTTAGTCATCAGTGAATAACTGCTGTACAGACATAACAATAGGAAATGCGCCCCAGCAGCACACAGGAATATGATGCTAATGTATCATACATATGTTACTGGGGGGGAGGGAGGGGGCCCTGTTCATAAACTTGCTGTAGGGCCCAGTCATTTCTAGTTGCACCATTGGATTTAAGCAATGAATAGAGGGGGAGATTTATCATTTCCATTGTTTCTGAAATGTAGCGTTAAAACGTTGCAAACTATGTATTTGCGACTTTTTAACTGTGCCTTTTTTTTTTAACCACTTCAGCCCCGCTAGGTGAAACCCCCTTCATGACCAGAGCACTTTTTACACTTCGGCACTACACTCCTTTCACCGTTTATCGCTCGGTCATGCAACTTACCACCCAAATGAATTTTACCTCCTTTTCTTCTCACTAATGGAGCTTTCATTTGGTGGTATTTTATTGCTGCTGACATTTTTACTTTTTTTGTTATTAATCAAAATGTAACGATTTTTTTGCAAAAAAATGACATTTTTCACTTTCAGCTGTAAAATTTTGCAAAAAAAACGACATCCATATATAAATTTTTCGCTAAATTTATAGTTCTACATGTCTTTGATAAAAAAAAAATGTTTGGGCAAAAAAAAAATGGTTTGGGTAAAAGTTATAGCATTTACAAACTATGGTACAAAAATGTGAATTTCCGCTTTTTGAAACAGCTCTGACTTTCTGAGCACCTGTCATGATTCCTGAGGTTCTACAATGCCCAGACAGTAGAAAAACCCCACAAATGACCCCATTTCGGAAAGTAGACACCCTAAGGTATTCGCTGATGGGCATAGTGAGTTCATAGAACTTTTTATTTTTTGTCACAAGTTAGCGGAAAATGATGATGATGATTTTTTTTTATTTTTTTTTCTTACAAAGTCTCATATTCCGCTAACTTGTGACAAAAAAATTCTAGGAACTCACCATGCCCCTCACAGAATACCTTGGGGTGTCTTCTTTCCAAAATGGGGTCACTTGTGGGGTAGTTATACTGCCCTGGCAATTTAGGGGCCCTAATGTGTGAGAAGAACTTTGCAATCAAAATGTGTAAAAAATGACCGGTGAAATCCGAAAGGTGCACTTTGGAATATGTGCCCCTTTGCCCACCTTGGCATCAAAAAAGTGTCACACATCTGGTATCACCGTACTCAGGAGAAGTTGGGGAATGTGTTTTGGGGTGTCATTTTACATATACCCATGCTGGGTGAGAGAAATATCTTGGCAAAAGACAACTTTTCCCATTTTTTTATACAAAGTTGGCATTTGACCAAGATATTTATCTCACCCAGCATGGGTATATGTAAAATGACACCCCAAAACACATTCCCCAACTTCTCCTGAGTACGGCGATACCAGATGTGTGACACTTTTTTGCAGCCTAGATGCGCAAAGGTGCCCACATTCCTTTTAGGAGGGCATTTTTAGACATTTGGATCCCAGACTTCTTCTCACGCTTTAGGGCCCCTAAAAAGCCAGGGCAGTATAAATACCCCACATGTGACCCCACTTTGGAAAGAAGACACCCCAAGGTATCCAATGAGGGGCCTGGCAAGTTCATAGAATTTTTTTTTTTTCGCATAAGTTAGCGGAAATTGATTTTTTTTTGTTTTTTCTCAAAGTCGCACTTTCCGCTAACTTAGGACAAAAATTTAAATCTTTCATGGACTCAATATGCCCCTCAGCAAATACCTTGGGGTGTCTTCTTTCCAAAATGGGGTCAGTTGTGGGGTGTTTGTACTGCCCTGGCATTTGAGGGTCTCCGCAATCATTACATGTATGGCCAGCATTAGGAGTTTCTGCTATTCTCCTTATATTGAGCATACAGGTAATGAGATTTTTTTTTCCGTTCAGCCTCTGGGCTGAAAGAAAAAAATGAACGGCACAGATTTCTTCATTCGCATCGATCAATGTGGATGAAAAAATCTCTGCCAAAAAAAAAAATGGAGGGGAAAGGCGTCTGCCAGGACATAGGAGCTCCGCCCTACATCCATACCCACTTAGCTCGTATGCCCTGGCAAACCAGATTTCTCCATTCGCATCAATCGATGTGGATGAATAAATCATTGCCGGGATTTTTATTTTTATTTTTTTTTATATATATACAAAGTGTTTGCCAAAGCATAGGAACGCCGCCTCCTCCTCAGCTCGTATGCCTCGGCAAACGTATCTGTCACTGCAGAGGAGAAAATCCCGTCTTGCAGCGCCGCATACACCGACTTGCGTGTAATCTGACAGCAGCGCAATGCTTCTGTCAGAATGCACATCGGTGCTGCAGCTGGTCGATCGGTTGGTCCACCTGGAAGGTAAAAAGACAAAAAAAAAAGAAAAAACCAGGCCACAACGCAATAATTTTATTAACTTTGGAACAGAACATGTAACTTTAACTTTTTGAACTAAACATTAACCTGTTTGCTTACCTGTTTTTTTTTTTTTTTTTTTTACCTTTATAGAACAAACCTCTCCTTCCCCATGGGTCAATGTGCAAAGCGCAAATCGCCCAAAGATGTGGCGAAGTGCGTTATGCACTTTGTCCCATGTGAAAGGAGACGTTTGCAGCAGCTGTGAGTGAATGGGCCCTAATAGCCCTGTGTGCCTATCCTGGTGAGATGATCCCTATGCTAATAGTGTACCTGTGAGTGGTACTTCCGGAAACACTCTCCAAAGCATAGGGCAGGGTGGTCCGGACAGTCAGGACAGAAATAGCGGGTGTCACGCCTTATTCCACTCCTGCTACAGACACGACATTTTTTTCGGGGTGGCGGTCGGTTTGAGGTACCAGCAACGACACTGGGGAAGTGTCGCTCGTGTAGACTGCTAACTACACTGGTGGATGGGGCCACGGAACCTCCTGGATACAGGAGGTTCGCGATGATCTCTTCCTGGAATTTGAGGAAGGATCCAGTTCTCCCAGCCTTACTGTAGAGAACAAAACTATTGTACAGAGCCAATTGAATTAAATATACAGACACCTTCTTATACCAGCGTCTGGTGCGTCGGGAAACTAAATACGGAGCCAACATCTGGTCATTGAAGTCGACCCCTCCCATGTGGAGGTTATAGTCGTGGACTGAGAGGGGCTTTTCAATGACACGGGTTGCTCGCTCAATTTGGATTGTCGTGTCTGCGTGAATGGAGGAGAGCATGTAAACGTCACGCTTGTCTCTCCATTTCACCGCGAGCAGTTCTTCGTTACACAGTGCGGCCCTCTGCCCCCTTGCAAGACGGGTGGTAACGAGCCGTTGGGGGAAGCCCGCGCGACTAGTTCGCGCGGTACCACAGGCGCCAATCCGTTCTAGAAACAAATGCCTAAAGAGGGCCACACTTGTGTAAAAATTGTCCACATAAAGATGGTACCCCTTGCCGAATAAGGGTGACACCAAGTCCCAAACTGTCTTCCCACTGCTCCCCAGGTAGTCAGGGCAACCGACCGGCTCCAGGGTCTGATCTTTTCCCTCATAGACCCGAAATTTGTGGGTATAGCCTGTGGCCCTTTCACAGAGCTTATACAATTTGACCCCATACCGGGCGCGCTTGCTTGGGATGTATTGTTTGAAGCCAAGGCGCCCGGTAAAATGTATTAGGGACTCGTCTATGCAGATGTTTTGCTCTGGGGTATAAATATCTGCAAATTTCAGGTTGAAATGGTCTATGAGGGGCCGAATTTTGTGGAGCCGGTCAAAAGCAGGGTGGCCTCTGGGACGGGAGGTGCTGTTATCACTAAAGTGCAGGAAACGCAGGATGGTCTCAAATCGTGTCCTGGACATAGCAGCAGAGAACATGGGCATGTGATGAATTGGGTTCGTGGACCAATATGACCGCAATTCATGCTTTTTTGTCAGGCCCATGTTGAGGAGGAGGCCCAGAAAAGTTTTAAGTTCGGAAACTTGGACTGGTTTCCACCGGAAAGACTGGGCATAAGAGCTTCCCGGGTTAGCGGTTATAAATTGTGTGGCATATCTGTTTGTTTCGGCCACAACTAAGTCTAAAAGCTCCGCAGTCAAGAACAGCTCAAAAAATCCCAGGGCCGAACCGATCTGAGCTGTCTCAACCCGAACTCCAGACTGGGCAGTGAAAGGGAAAACTACGGGTGCGGCGGAAGTTGGGGACTGCCAATCAGGGTTTGCCAGCACCTCTGGGATTCTAGGGGCACGTCTTTGCGGTGGCTGCGACGGGGTCACTACTGCACGTGCCACCGTACCAGCTTCAACTGCCCTTCTGGTGCTCGCTACTTCACCAGGTTGTACGGCAGTGCTGGTACTAGGTCCAGGAAGGGCTGGGCTGCTGGTGTATGCCTCACCACGTAATCCGACAGCACCAGCCCCACTCTGCTGCTCTTGAAGCGGATCCTGCGCAACCTGCGGTCTAGCGACACGGGGCCGGGTACGCCTGCTGCTATCAGGGACCTCAACCTCCTCGTCCGAACTTTGGGTCAGAGAGCCACTGCTTTCTACAGGTTCGTATTCTGACCCGCTGGATTCATCAGATGAGGGTTCCCACTCCTCATCCGACTGGGTCAGAAGCCTGTAGGCCTCTTCAGAAGAATACCCCCTGTTAGACATGTGGGCAACTAAATTTCGGGGTATTCCCTGAGACTACCCAAGAAAAAAAAAGCAAGCCTGTCTTACAAAGGGGAGCCTAGCGAAGTACCGGAGGCCGCTGCGGTTGATAAAAAATATCAAAACTGATTTTTTTTATCGCCGCAGTGCGTGTAAAGTGAATGTGCAGTGATCAAAAAAAAAAATTTTTTGTCACTGCGGTGGGGCGGGCGTGGGCGAACGCACGTGTGGGCGACCGATCATGCCTGATCGGGCAAACACTGCGTTTTGGGTGGAGGGCGAACTAAAGTGACACTAGTACTATTATAGATCTGACCGTGATCAGTTTTGATCACTTTCAGATACTATAAAAGTACAAATGCTGATTAGCGATACGCTAATCAGCGAATAACGGACTGCGGTGCGGTGGGCTGGGCGCTAACTGATCGCTAACTACCTAACCAAGGGACCTAAACTATACCTAAGTTTGCACTGATCACTTTTTTTCCTTTTCACTAGTGATTGACAGGGGCAAGAAGGGGTGATCAAAGGGTTAATTGGGTGCTGGGAGGTGATCTGGGGGCTAAGTGTAGTGGGGTACTCACAGTAATGATGTGCTCCTCTCCTGGAACCAACCGACCAAAAGAAGGAGCAGAGGAGCACAGCAGCCATATAACCCATCATATTTACTAATATGATGGGTTATCTGGCTGCTGATTCGTTTTTTTGAAAATCATCAACCTGCCAGCCAATGATCGTGGCCGGCAGGTTGATGACGAACTTGTTCTTTGAATTTTGCCGGCCCGCGATGCGCATGCGCGGGCCGGCATACTCGGAAATCTCGCGTCTCGCGAGAGGACGCACCGGCGCGTCCACCCAGAACAGCACGACCGCCGCGAAGACGCAATCCTGCGTACGGCGGTCGTGAGGAGGTTAAGAGGGGGGGGGGGGGCGTGACAACAGGGCAGGGAGGGGGAGTGACCAGTCTCCCCAACAAATTTATGTTCCTTTTCGCCTGTTTTCTGACTCAAATGAAGCCAGAAATCCACGGTAGCTCTGAGCTGTCATAGATTTCTGTTTAGGTGCATGGACTGCCGTAGGAGGGGGGCTGTTGAGCAGGGGGACAAGAGCTCTGATGAATACGCTAACCCACGAGTGCCCCATTCACATTTACTGATGCCCAGCACACTGCGTTTTTTGTCCAGCTGCCTCTCTGCATGTTTGCCATGCTGTGGCCGCATCTCCGACCTGTCCCCATTAAAGTGAATGGGGCCAGAGTGGACTTTCAGCGGCACTTGTGGGCTACCGTTAGCAGAGATCACTGTATGCAGTGTACAGGGGGTCACGGATCTCTATATGCAGTGGTGGGGGTCACATATCACCATAGACAGAGTGCAGGAAGGAGAGGGAATGCAGTTATAGATGGTGAGGCAGTGACTGCTGCTTATATCACTGACCTCTGCCATACTGACAGCTCACAAGAGGTTAAAGCCCCTGAGCTGTTGGTCTGGCTGTAATATCATGTCTGTGATAAGAACACAGTGCAGAGGAGCTATAAACAGGACAGACACTGGGATTGCTAACAGTTTGTGGTCCACAGCGCTTCCCTGGCACTGCTACATCCTCACATACAGCAGGATCCTATCAGTACAGAGGGGGCAGAGCCTGCAGACAGATCAGCCATCACAGCTTCCCCTCAGTCTCCCTTCCTACTGCAAAAGTTTCTTTATTTTAGCTTTTAACAAGTGCCCCTGCCAGCCCTGCACAGCCAGGAGTGCCAGTCACAGAAGGGAAGCACCTCTGATACAAGCAGGGTGCTTTAGGACCCAGACAGCAGCACACTCCTTCAGGCATGGACAAGTTTGGGTGGATTAAGAGCGGGACAGGAGGGGGCGGGTTGAGAGCGGGACAGGAGGGGGCGCGGCTGCCAATAGCAGAAAAACCAGGCAGATCTGCTTAAGAAGATATATTAGTAAGGGTCCATTCACACATCCGTAGGTGTTTTGCGATCCGCAAAACACGGACATCGGCAGTGTGCGTTCTGCATTTCGCGGACCGCACATCGCCGGCATTATAATAGAAAATGCCTTTTCTTGTCCGCAGTTGCAGAATAGGACATGTTCTATTTTTTTCGGGAAAGCAAGTGCGGATGTGGACAGCACATAGTGCCTGCCCCATTGAAAATGAATGGGTCAGGATCCGTTCCGCAACATTGTGGACGTGTGAATGGACCCCATGCTGGGGGTTTCTAATTTGCTACATGACAGTCCACCTGTAGACGTGTATTGTACGTTCACCAGATAGCATAGGGTTAAATCCATATGTAACCCATATTTTGCTGAAAAATGTCTACATTTGTGTGCTTAGCCTGTGTGCTCCTTTGCTGAAATGTACCTGTTCACTGAAGGATTTCTCCTCTTCATGTGTAGCTCTTCCCTTGGTTCCTACCTCATTCCTTCAAGAGCATCTGTCACTATGATCATCCCTGTAAAACTAAGCCTCCTGGCTGGTAGTGATGATCATGGTGAATTAAATGAGCCCTCTTTATTGGCTGCAAACTGATATACCTTTTGGGGTGACAGTCATACTTTTTATGCAAATAAGGTGCTCGGAGCACCTCTTCACCTGCTCTTCTCTCCCGTCACCACCCCCTTCATGCCCTGATTGACGGGGCCAGTCATCCTCGCTGTTTGGGATTATCTGGCTCTGAAATCTTGTGCGTGCACATGCGCAGTGCAGATCAATGTGGGATGCTTTTTATGGTGTTTTTTAAACTGTTTCTTATTATACCATGGCTTGTTTTTCAAAGCGGTCTACAGAGGAAGTGACATCAGAGGAGGGTATATACTTTCCTGTAGAAAAATTCATGGCTTGCAAAAATGCAAGCCGTGAATTTGCGTTAAAGTTTTCCGGTATTGAGTTCCGTCACAGGGGCTCAATACCAGAAAGAAACGCTTCAGTTTTATCCTAAAGCATTCTGAATGTAGAGCAATCCGTTCAGTATGCATCAGGATATCTTCAGTTCAGTCACGCTTACGGTATTTGGCTGGAGAAAATACCGCAGCTTTCTGCGGTATTTTCAACTGCCAAAATTCTGGAACACTTGCCGGCATTAATTTCCATTGAAATGTATTAATGCCGGATACGATACCAAGTGTTCCGGAAACAATTGTTATCCGTTTGCATACGGATTTCCGGATCCGGTAGGCAGTTCCGGCAACGGAACTGCCTGCCGGAATCCAACAACGCAAGTGTGAAAGTACCTTAACACGGGCTGTTTAATTATTGGATTTTGTTTTTACACAAAAAAAAATTAAAATGGGGAAGACGCATGCTCTTTTTGAAGGGGAAGCGTTATGGACTGGAGGTTTAGAAGACGCTGAACATTTCATTAAAATGCTGTCTCTGGTTACAGGCGTTGAAGCCAAGAAACCAAAGTGGGATGACTTCAAAAAGAAGAAAAAGGAGTTAAAACAGACCAGACAGAGTAATGAGAAGAGTAATTATGACGTCATGTCAAGGTCCAAGCACATTTGGGAGAACATCAGAAGGTATGCAGTTTCACATTCTGGAACCTTTTAGGATGTACAATAGATGTATAAGTCAAGAGATAAGGACTTCTTTAAAGGGAACCGCTTCCTGTGGGGGTTCTGCTGCCTTTATCTGCACATGCACCTGACTCATCCATTTACCATTCGGCGCCTGTGCAGCATGGAAGGTTACCAGGAGCTGCCAGAGGAAGTGGTCACCACCTTCTTGCAGCCCATGGGTGCAGATGATGACAGGTTAGTATGTTTACATGACTGAATACCATTAGGACAGCTGGTGTACAATGTGCATAGTCTTGTATGGAGCCTACATGACTGTATAGGACATTTTGTTAAATTACTTTGGAAATTGGCCAACCCCTTTAAAGAGGACCTTTCACGGGATCTGACACTACAGTTAGAGATGAGAGAGTGTTAGTTGACTTCGGATGGTACATCCGAAGTCCATTCGCTTAAAAATGTGTTCCAATACGGTACGGAGATCCTTCTCCGTACAGTATTAGAATGTATGGCGCTCCGATGAGCCGAAGATATTTCGTTGTGAAGTCGTGCGAGACTTCGTATAATGACTTCAGGAATTAATTATTGCTGTAACAAACTTTGTAAACAAACTCTTGTTCTGTTCCGTGTGGTACTTTGGAACCGAATCGAAATTCGGTTACAAGGTTTTTTACAGTAATAATTCCCCAAGTTATTATACGAAGGCTCGCTAGACTTTGCGAAGAAATAACTTGGGCTCATCGGAGCCAATACATTCCAATACTGTACGGAGAAGGATCTCCGTACCGTATTGGAACAAATTTTTAAGCGAATCGACTTCGCATGTACCATCCAAAGTCGACTCGCTCATCCCTAATTACAGTGTCAATACCTGGCACTGTAGGGCATGTTTACTAGATGTCATGTCACTACTTTATATTTTCTGATCCGTTGCACTGCTGTGCCCCAGTTCTCTTTTGCCGCCCTGTATACTAATCAGTAGCATCGGTACAGGGAGGAGGAGACGGCCACGATTCTCAATAGGCGTCTGCTTCGTAGCTGTAAGGCTACTTTCACACTAACGGCATGGACCTCCGGCAGGCTGTCCTGTTGGGTGAACAGCCTGTCGGATCCGTCCTGCCACTAGTGAACGCGTGCCCCCGGACTGCCGCTCTGTCCCCATTGACTATAATGGGGGCGGAGTTATGCCAGAGACACGGCAGCGCACGGCGAGAGGCTGCTGGACTAAAACTACGACATGTCCGACATTTATTCCGATTTGCCTCTCGCCGTGCGCTGCCGTGCCTCCGCCAGACTCCGCCCCGCCCCCATTATAGTCAATAGGGATGGAGCGGCAGTCCGGGGGCACGCGTTCACCCGACTGAACAGCCTGCCGGAGGTCCGTGCCGCTAGTGTGAAATTAGCCTAAGCTGTCCAATCACAGAGGAGCGTGTCACAGCCATTAAGAAAAAAGAGCTCGCCTTCTCCCTGGCTGTGACACTCTCTCTCCTGTGATTGAATGGCTCTCAGCCAGGTAGAAGGAGACGCCCCACTGAGAAACGCGACCGTCTCCTCCTCCCTGTACCCATGCTATAGATTAGCATACCGGGCATGAAAACAGAACGGGGGGCACAGTGGATCAGAGAAAAAATTAACAATATGACATCTCGTAAACATGCCCTACAGTGCGAGGTTTTGATATTGTAATGATGGAACCCGTGAAAGGTCCTCTTTAAGTGCAGAGAAAAAAAACTATGGGGCCGTAGTGCTGAATTAGTGGTACGGCCCCTTCATTTGCAGGATCGGTGGGGGGTGCTGAGGATGAACCATGACCCCTCTCAGATCATAAATGATGACATATCCTAGTTGGAAACACCCCTTTAATGTTCTGCTTTGTACAAAGACTCTTTAAGACTTACAAGCAACCGAGTACTTGTCTTGCAGCTTTTTTGGGACGGATCCCCCTCAAGTTGCCCATAAGGCCACATTGATACATGGCAAACTTGTTGCACATTGCATTGCCACAGATTTCACCCTCTGTTTTATAGGTGCAGCACTTTTATAAAAGCTGCATGACCTTTCATAATTTATTCATCAAATCCTAGTTTTGGCTGTGGAATAAAATGCACCCTAAATGCCTAAGAAATGTAATGGTTTAGTAGCTGTGGCTTGAAGCAGAATGATACATTATTACTTTACTTTTATTACTGGCTATACATGACCATTAACCGCTTAAAGGGGTTGTCCGCTTTTTACTATTGGTGACCTATCCTCAGGATAGATTATCAATATCCGACACCCACGTCGATCAGCTGGTTGAAGAGAAGGCCACATGCCGTGCCAGCACTGCCTACCCTTCACTGTTTACCTGCTCACCGTCGACATCACACTGAGCAGGTGTAATTACAAGAAGCCGTCGCGTTCACCTTAATGGGACGGCTCATTCCTATACAAGTGTATATTGATGACCTGCGAGCGCTGCCTTCTCTGCTCTGTATACCTGCTCGCCGCAGTAATTACGAGTATGGCGTCCCCATTCACTTCTGTGGGATGGCTTTGTCTGTCCAAGTGAATAGGAAGGAGCCGTCCCATTCATCAATAGTAAAAAGAGGACAACCCCTTTATGGAGCCTTAACTTTTTTTCTGTCGATATCGGCATATGAGGCTTGTTGTTTGCGGGATGAATTTAATTTTGAAATGGCACCATTTAGGTGTACATTTAATATTGTGTAAAACTTTTAATATTTTTTTTTTTTTATGGGTGACAAAGTGAAAAACAGTCATTCTAATTTTGTGCTTTTGTTTTTATGGCGCCCACCATGCAGTATAAGTGACATAATAATTTTATTCTGTGGGTCCGTAAGGTTATGCCTATACCAAATTTATATAGATTGTCTTATGTTTTTCTACTTAAAAATTTCTTGTTGCCATATTCAATGATCCAGAACATTTTTACTTTTCTGTTGATGAAGATGTGCAAGGGCCTGCTTTTTGTGGGACAAGTTGTAGTTTTCATTGATACCATTTTGGGGTGCATCCTCTTTTTATTGCATTTTTAGAAGGTGGCATTAACAAAAAAAACACAGTTTGGGCATTTCTTTAGTTTTTACAGCATTCACTATGTCAGGGGTCAGCGACCTCCGGCACTTCAGCTGCCGTGAAACTACAATTCCTAGCACTGGGTCGGCTGCTCTTGCAACTTCCATAGCAGTGAATGGAGCATGCTGGGAGTTGTAGTTTCAGAACAGCTGGAGTGCCAGAGGTTGCAGATCCCTGCACTATATGATTATTTTTATTGTACATGAGGATGGCAATTATGTGTGTTATCTGTTTAAAGAGGACCTTTCATGGGTACAGAGTCCAGACATTATAAACTAAGTATCAGGCTACGTAGGGCATAGTGCAGGGATCTAACTGCAATTTTTATTTTTTCCTGGGCGCCACTTCGTTTGCCCTCTGTGGCCCCCTTCGCATTCTCCCACCTGGTATGCTAATTAATAGCTTTGGAACAATGAGGAGGAGACTGAGTCTTTCTCCGTGGGTGTCTTCTTCTCCCTGGCTGTAGTGCTGTCCAATCGCAGCAGAGCGTCACAGGAAGGAGGTGAGTTTTTTTTTTTCTCCCTGGCTGGGACGCTCTCTGCTGCGATTGGACAGCGCTACAGCCAGGGGAGAACAGGGGCCACAGCAAGAGAAAGGAGCGGCCCCCAGGAAAAATAGTAAGTGCAGTTAGATCCCTGCACTATGCCCTACTTATCCTGATACTTAGTTTATAATGTCTGGACCCATGAAAGGTCCTCTTTAATGGAATTAAAAACATTTGAAAGGGATACAGATTATTATTATTATTATTTTTTTATTAATGCATTATTTGTAGTCTCAGGGATACTTCTAAAACTGTTTTTTTGGGCTTTTGCTGGAAATTTGCGCCTAGATGGTGTACGACTCCTGTTATCTTTTTAACGGGTCCAGGATTTTTTATATTTTTTATTCCTCCCTACTTCTCCAGTGGTACCTGTAAAAGGACCTATGCTTACTTGGTCCCTGCTGCTCCATTCCTTCTCTTTTGGCTCCTGGTCTGCCTTTACTGCACTTTTGTCATCACCCGTGAATAACCGCATAGATTAGGTCACATGCGCTGCTGAGGCCAGTCATTTGCTGCAACAGCACATTGACTCTATCCATGCAGAAGTTGACAGGCATGGACCAAAGTGCGGTGATGACAGCCCAGGAGCCACAGAGCTGGAATGGAGCAGCGGGGAGCAAGTAAGTTTAGATCTTGTTACAGGTACCTCTGCCTCAGAATAGGCCACCAATATATACTTGAATAGGAAAGGGCCGTCCCATTGAAGTGAGTGGGACGGCTTGTATTTACACCTGCTCACCGCTGCGATGTCGAGCAGGTAAACAGTGGACAGGTAAACCAGCTGATTGTGCCGGGTGTTGGACCCCCACTGATCTGATATTGATGACCTATCATCCTAAAAATATCTCAGAAAACCCCTTTAAGACATGATCCCTAGTTGGCTTGGTTGACATTTTATTAGAAAAATCATAGCAAAACACAATAAAATAAACTTGTTCTTCAGAGGACAGAGATTTTTATTTTTTTGAAGATGCGTACCCTATGTTCTTCTCTTTTCTAAGCTTTATTTTATTTCCTTTTTTTTTGTTCCTATTTTTGTCTCTAGAAAAGATTGTGATGCCACAAAGAGAACCAAACTGATGGATGAACTGGAGAAGCTGCTTCGAGGGAACGTGAAAAGTGTAAGTGAAGCTTATCAGATGATCCTTCCTCCTGGGTCAGACCACATAATATGATGATTACACGCTCCTTGCTCACGATTTAATTGCTTTAACTTGGGAAAGAATCAATGAGAGCGACATTAAATGTAAGGAACATAAGTCAGCTCTAATTAGATTCCATAACAGATCAATATGCATTAGTTACATGTGCCATTGGTGTCTCTAGGGAGATGATAATTGTAGCAGTGTAAGTTTTATAAGCAGCCATTTTATTTGTCTACTTAAAGGGGTTGGCCACCATAAGTATAAAAACCAATAAAGTGCCCCAGACAATAACTAAAGCCAAGAGGAATTAGTATCATGAGAGAGATACTGTATATATATCATTTTTCTACTGCATTCAGCATAGCATGCTCACATTGATGAGAGGTTGTGTGGGCGGAGCAGCTGCAAAGTGAAAGTAAAAATCACAGCAAAGCGTCTCCAGGGGAGCAGTCACATGACATCTCTGCCTACTTGTGATGCCATAGTGACAACAGCACCTCATCTGTCATCTCATCAGTTCTTTAGTCAAATAACTACATAGAGAAATCTGCATAATGATAGCAACCCTACATTCCCAGCATTGAATAAAAGGTTACTGCTTTTCCCACAATGTGATTGAGATTGTGTGTGTGTGTGTGTGTGTGTGTGTGTGTATTTATATATGTGTGTGTGGATTTATATATGTGTGTGGATATGTATATACAGTACAGACCAAAAGTTTGGACACACCTTCTCATTCAAAAGTTTTCTTTATTTTCATGACTATGAAAATTGTAGATTCACACTGAAGGCATCAAAGCTATGAATTAACACATGTGGAATTATATACATAACAAAAAAGTGCGAAAATATGTCATATTCTAGGTTCTTCAAAGTAGCCACCTTTTGCTTTGATTACTGCTTTGCACACTCTTGGCATTCTCTTGACGAGCTTCAAGAGGTAGTCACCTGAAATGGTCTTCCAACAGTCTTGAAGGAGTTCCCAGAGATGCTCAGCACTTGTTGGCCCTTTTGCCTTCACTCTGCGGTCCAGCTCACCCCAAACCATCTCGATTGGGTTCAAGTCCGGTGACTGTGGAGGCCAGGTCATCTGGCGCAGCACCTCATCACTCTCCTTCATGGTCAAATAGCCCTTACACAGCCTGGTGGTGTGTTTGGGGTCATTGTCATGTTGAAAATTAAATGATGGTCCAACTAAACGCAAACCGGATGGAATGGCATGCCGCTGCAAGATGCTGTGGTAGCCATGCTGGTTCAGTATGCCTTCAATTTTGAATAAATCCCCAACAGTGTCACCAGCAAAGCACCCCCACACCATCACACCTCCTGCTCCATGCTTCACGGTGGGAACCAGGCATGTAGAGTCCATCCGTTCACCTTTTCTGCGTCGCACAAAGACACGGTGGTTGGAACAAAGATCTCAAATTTGGAATCATCAGACCAAAGCACAGATTTCCACTGGTCTAATGTCCATTCCTTGTGTTCTTTAGCCCAAACAAGTCTCTTCTGCTTGTTGCCTGTCCTTAGCAGTGGTTTCCTAGCAGATATTCTACCATGAAGGCCTGAGTCACACAGTCTCCTCTTAACAGTTGTTCTAGAGATGTGTCTGCTGCTAGAACTCTGTGTGGCATTGACCTGGGCTCTAATCTGAGCTGCTATTAACCTGCGATTTCTGAGGCTGGTGACTCGGATGAACTTATCCTCCGCAGCAGAGGTGACTCTTGGTCTTCCTTTCCTGGGGCGGTTCGCATGTGAGCCAGTTTGTTTGTAGCGCTTGATGGTTTTTGTGACTGCACTTGACTGACCTTCATTTCTTAAAGTAATGATGGCCACTTGTTTTTCTTTACTTGGCTGCTTTTTTCTTGCCATAATACAAATTCTAACAGTCTATTCAGTAGGACTATCAGCTGTGTATCCACCTGACTTCTCCACAACGCAACTGATGGTCCCTACCCCATTCATAAGGCAAGAAATCCCACTTATTAAACCTGACAGGGCACACCTGTGAAGTGAAAACCATTTCAGGTGACTACCTCTTGAAGCTCATGAAGAGAATGCCAATAGTGTGCAAAGCAGTAATCAAAGCAAAAGGTGGCTACTTTGAAGAACCTAGAATTTGACATATTTTCAGTTGTTTCACACTTTTTTGTTATTCATAGTTTTGATGCTTTCAGTGTGAATCTACAATTTTCATAGTCATGAAAATAAAGAAAACTCTTTGAATTAGAAGGTGTGTCCAAACTTTTGGTCTGTACTGTATGTGTACAGGGTGTGTGTAGATATATATAATGTGTGTGAAGATGGAGAGGTATCTATCTATTATCATTTACTGTATCTATTTACATCTCTATCTATATCTACTGTGGTAGAAGGCGTGTATATCTCACCCAGATACCTCAGCTGGATGAAATAACTGAAATCCAGAAAGCTGCAGTGGTTTCAGCAAAGTGTAGTTTGCTGAGACAGGTTTTGTTTAGATTCTGTTCTGGGTTTTTGCTGTTTTAATCCGTTCTCTACCAGCATTGTACATGTACATTATTCATTCCGTCATAATAGAAGTCTATGGCCTGCATAATGGAAACGGGACGGATCCGTTATGCAAGCCATAGACTTCTATTATGATGGAATGATTAACGGAATGCCTCTAAAGGCATTTCGTTATACATTCCGACATAGAATTGCGTTATGGTCCGTGGTAACGGAATCCATAACGCAATTCTGCTTTTACCACCAAACGAAGCGCAAACGAATTTCATAACATGAAATTTGCTCATCTCTAGTTAGGAGAAATAAAATGGCCGCCGCCCTATTAGTACACACAAAACCTGTCCTCATCGCACAGGAAGGACAAGTTACTTCACAATAGTTTGCTAAAGAGCTGCCCCAGCCTCCGCTCTGCTCTGCTTGTCGGGGACTATGATCCTGAAGGACAGGACAGGACAGGACAGGCTGTGGTAATGGAGACTGCATACAAGTGCTGCTGCTCATTATCCCCATCCCCACCCTCGTCTCTGTACTTCGTGTCTCCTCATGAACTCCATTCCTACAGATATTCAGCTGAAGATCTTATCTGTATTCAGGATCATAATCCCTGACAAACAAGCAGAGCAGATAGGAGAATGTAACGTCCTGCTGTGTGATTAGGACTGATTTTGTGTGTATTAAAGGGAACCTGTCACCTGGAAAAGACAATTTACACTAATCGCAGTACCTTAAAGTATCTCTCATAGTGTGCCCAAAGATGTATTCATATCTTCTTTCTGCGTTGTGCTGTCTCATAAAATCGACCTATAAAACTGTGTTTGGCACCTTTTTGAAGTCGTGCTGAAGTCACGGGGGCAGCGGCCTCCTTGACTCATCCGTCGGATAAGCCCGCCCCTATGCCGCTCCTCTGCATATTGATGGACATTTTTCCCTGTAGCCGTGACCATGCTCTCCTCGCGCATGCGCCGTGCGCGTCCTGCTGCAGCGCGATCCCGGCTATGGCTCCCTCCGTCCCTGGCATCTGCATGTTCACTGCCCCTGCGCTGCAGTGCAAGAAGACAGTGATTGCGCTCACGCCGCAGGGGAGAAGCGATGGGCGCAAGCGTGCTTTATAGGAACAGCGCAAGCGCAGTGAACAAGAAGATGCCAGGGAGGGAGCCGTGGCCGGGATCATACTGTGGCAGGACATGCGCGAGAAGAGCGCGGTCTCGGCTACAGGGAAAAATGTCCATCAATATGCGGAGGAGCGGCATAGGGGCGGGCTTATCCGACGGTTGAGTCAAGGGGGCCGCTGCCCCCGTGACTTCAGCACGACTTCAAAAAGGTGCCAAACGCAGTTTTATAAGTCGATTTTATGAGACAGCACAACGCAGAAAGAAGATATGAATACATCTTTGGGCACACTATGAGAGATACTTTAAGGTACCGCGATTAGTGTAAATTATCTTTTCCAGGTGACAGGTTCCCTTTCTCGCCCATTTTCCTTGGGGGACACAGACCTTGGGTATAGCTCAGCTCCCTAGGAGGCGTGACACTAAGTAAAACTGTTAAGCCCCTCCTCCATCAGCTATACCCTCAGCCTGGAGATAGAGGCTACCAGTTTTAGCTTAGTGTCCAAGGAGGCAAGACACTCCCTGCTACTGCAGGGCTGTTTTCTCCTTGTTATTTTTACTTTTTCTTCTAATTTTGTTATTTTATTTTTTCCTAGGGATACCAGAGACGCATTAGACCTCTCTGCTCTCCCGGGGTTGAGCTGCGCCAGTGCCAACTTATCTGCACTGCTGCCTCCCCCACAGAAGCAATAGGAGGATCTGGGCAGCAATGGCTCCCCTACATCCCGCCAGCTAGGGGGTCGCCCGCACGCCAAGCCCCTCTTCCAGCTTCCTGCCACTGCGGTGCCAGTGGCTGAAGGGGCGACCCTGCTGGAAAGGACTGAGGGTGAAGACGTCGGACGGTGAGATGGCTATTCCAGCCCATACCCCGTCCCTATCTGCAGCATCTACCCCTCTGGGTAAGGGGGGCACCCGTGGTCGCTCATTCTGAGCGCTCATCTGCAGGACAATGCAGCACAGCAGCATCCTCAGCACCCCCACGCCGTTCCCCCCCACGCTGCTATCTTTCTCCCTCCCCCTCATTCGGGGCTGACTCCATTTTTCTCTTCTCTCTCTCCCCCTTCCCGCCGAGAACGGGGGGCGGGGCTTAGCGGTCCCGGCAGGGGGCGGGGCTTACGCGCGCGTCATTTTGGGGGCGGAGCTACGTTCTCCTTCACAGGAGACATTTCAAGCGCTGGAGGGGGCGGAGCTTGTTCCCCGCGCTTTCTGCTGAGGTTTCCCGCGCTTCCTCACTCCTGACAGGAAGCTGGGACACGGTGGGGGACTCTAACCTCCTGTGTACATCGCTCGGCTTCTGTGGGCGCTCTCTGCTGCTCACTGCTGTTCACTGCTTCTCTGCTGCTGCTGATCTGGGCCATCTCCTGACGTTCTTCTGAGGCACTGGTAGGACAGTTAACCCTCTCCTAACCCTCCTGGTCATAGCTGCTATAACCCTTTGTGGTCTCTATATTAGAGTACAACCACACTTCAGCATGTCAGATCCCACAGGTGCCCCCAAACCCTGGTACCATGCCTGTACCGCCTGTAAGGAACTTTTTCCGCGTGGGCAATCTGAGCCGCATTGCCTTGCATGTCAGGCCCCGGTGCAGGGCCCGCTTCCCGCTGCGCCCCCCGGTGCCTCTGAACCCCCTGACTGGGCTAGGTCTCTGTCTCAGGCGGTGGAAAGCCTTACACACGTAGTGGGCCGTCTCGTGGATAGACCGCCTCTCCCGCAGGCTGCCACAATCCCTGTCGCACCCGCTGGGACTACCGTTTCTGCCGCCCCCACTGGTTCCCTGCCTCCCAGCGAATCTTCCAGGGCCCGGCATACTCAGAAACGTTCAAGGGTTGAGCGCACATCTTCTCCAGATGCTTCGCTCTCTCCGCCATGCGTGCGAGCTCAGTCAAGTCTATCCTCTCAAAGGGATACGCTTTCTGAGGGAGAACTGGCGGATTCGGACGTGGACATGGACTCAGAGCTTCCGTCCAAATTGGCGTCCGCGGTGGGGCATCTTGTCACTAGCATCCGTGATACCTTTCAGCTACACGATGACCCCCCCAGCTCTGAACAGGCCGGCGTGTCCTTTCTCCGCCCCAAACAGGCCTCCAAGGTTTTTCCCATACACGCTGATTTTTCTTCTGTGGTATCCAAGGCTTGGACTCGGCCTAACGTCCGCTTTATTACACCCAAAAAGCTGGACATTTGTTATCCCTTTCCAGCGGATTCTGTGACCACGTGGACATCCCCGCCTAAGGTTGATCCTCCCGTGGCTCGCCTGTCCAAAAGCACTACTATTCCTGTACAGGACGGATCTTCCCTCCAGTCTGTTGAGGACCGTCGTACGGAATCCCTCTCCAAGGCCATATTTACTGCCTCTGGTTCGGCCCTTAGACCGGTCTTTGCCTCCGCCTGGGTTGGCAAAGCGGTCTCTGAATGGGGTTTGCAACTGGAACGGGAGTTAGGGGTCGGACGTCCCTGTTCAGGACCTCCGTTCCTTAGCCCAACTAATTGTTCAGGCCGGAAAATTCGTCTGTGAGGCCTCCCTTGATGCGGGTGCCCTCATTGCCCGTTCCTCTGCCCTGGCAGTTTCTGTCAGGAGGGAACTCTGGCTGAAGGTTTGGGCGGCGGACGCCGCTTCCAAACGCTCTTTGGCCGGCCTACCATTCACGGGTTCCCGCCTGTTCGGAACCCGTCTGGACGAACTTATATCAGAGGCCACGGGTGGGAAGAGTACTCACCTCCCCCAGTCCAGGCCAATGGGCGCCCCCCGTGGTCGCGCTGGTTCGTCCCGTTTTCGGTCCTTTCGCAAGCCCACCGGGTCTAGACCCGCGGCCAGTTCTTCTTCCTCTGGCCCAGCCCAGGATAGACGCAAGAAGCCGTTTTTTCGGACGCAACCTACCTGGCGCAAGTCCCAGCCTGCACGGGCTCCCACAGGCCAGCAGCCCTCTGCCTGAAGGTGCGCCCCCACCCACCCGGGTGGGGGGCCGCCTTCTCCTATTCAGGAACGTATGGCGGGCCCACATCTCAGACGCATGGGCGCTCGAGATTGTATCTTGCGGATACAAAATCGAATTTGCGTCCATTCCGCCAGACCGTTTCTTCTGATCCCGTCCTCCGCGAGATCCCGTACGAGTGGCCGCCTTCTTCGCGGCCATTCACTCTCTAATGGACAAGGGTGTCGTCGCCCCCGTGCCTCCGACGGAAAGGTTCAGGGGGTTCTACTCGAACCTCTTTGTGGTTCCCAAGAAGGAAGGCTCAGTGCGTCCGATCTTGGACCTAAAACGCCTGAACCGTTTTCTCCGACTGCAGAGATTCCGGATGGAGTCTCTCAGGTCCGCAGTGGCCTCCCTGGAAAGAGGGGATTTCATGGCCTCAATCGACATTCAGGATGCATACCTCCACGTTCCGGTTGCTCCATGTCATCACCGCTTCCTGCGCTTCGCGGTGGGGGACGATCACTTCCAATTCGTCGCCCTTCCCTTTGGTCTGGCGACGGCTCCTCGAGTGTTCACCAAGGTCCTGGCCCCTGTCTTGGCCCTTCTACGTTCAAGAAGTGTTTTTCTTCTCCCATACTTGGACGACATCCTGGTCAAGGCACCCTCCTTCTCTCAGACATCCCGCAGTGTGGAACTCACTCTGGAGACCCTGACGCGGTTCGGTTGGATTATCAACCACCCCAAATCTTCCCTTACCCCCTCCAGACGGCTGATCTTCCTGGGGATGCTCCTGGATACAGAGTTGGCGGAGGTCCGCCTTCCGTCGGACAAGCGTCTGGCCCTTCGCGGGTCGGTTCGCAGTCTCCTCCGTCATCACCGCCCTTCCCTCAGATCCAGCATGCGGTTGTTGGGAAAGATGGTTGCCTGTTTCGAAGCGGTGCCGTTCGCACAATTCCGATCCCGCACCTTTCAGAGGGCAATTCTGTCGGCCTGGGACAAATCACCGAGGAGTCTGGACAGGACCTTTCTTCTGCCTCCCCTGGCTCGGGCTTCCCTCGGCTGGTGGTTGCATATCCCTCTAAGGGGGAAGTCCTTCCTTCCACTGAACTGGCTGGTGATTACCACAGATGCCAGCTTACGGGGGTGGGGGGGGGGGGGTTTCCCTCCCCGGTCCGTCCAGGGCGTTTGGTCTCTATCGGAGTCCAGACTTCCAATCAATATTCTGGAACTGAGGGCGATTCTTCTGTCCCTCAGACACTGGACCCATCTGCTGAGGGGCCACCCTGTTCGGATCCAATCGGACAATGCCACGGCTGTGGCATACATAAACCATCAGGGAGGCACTCGCAGCGATGCAAGAGGTGACCCTCATTCTCCTCTGGGCGGAGACGCACGTGCCGGCCTTATCTGCGATTTACATCCCGGGGGTGGACAACTGGGCGGCGGATTTCCTCAGCCGGTCCACCATCGACCCGGGAGAATGGTCCCTGCACCCAGAGGTGTTCGAAGCCCTTTGTCTTCGCTGGGGTCGCCCCGACGTGGACCTCATGGCCTCCAAATTCAACCACAAGGTCCCCCTATACCTGGCCAGGGCACGGGACCCGAAGGCATACGGCGCCGACGCGCTCGTCCTTCCGTGGCGCGAATTCTCCCTTCTGTACGTCTTTCCTCCTTTTCCCCTCCTGCCACGGGTTCTTCGGAGGATCGCGGTAGAGGGCGTCCCCGCGATTCTAATCGCCCCGGATTGGCCCCGCCGGTCTTGGTACGCCGACCTAATGTTGCTGTTGGCAGACGCACCGTGGCCACTGCCCTCCAGGGAAGACCTTCTCTCTCAGGGACCGATCTTCCACGAGCATTTAGGCTCGCTACGTTTGACGGCGTGGCTATTGAGACCGCCGTCTTAACGCGACGGGGTTTCTCCGCGGACGTAGTCCGCACCATGATCCGGGCTCGTAAGCCCGTATCCTCTAGGATCTACTATCGGGTTTGGAGGTCCTATCTGGGGTTCTGTGAGTCCCGGAGCATCCCACCTCTCCGGTTTTCTCTTCCCACAATCCTGTCCTTCCTCCAGTCGGGTCTGGACCTGGGGCTGTGCCTCAGTTCTCTGAAGGGTCAGATTTCGGGGCTGTCTATTCTTCTCCAGCGTCCCCTGGCCCCTCTAGGGCCAATTAAGACCTTCTTACAAGGGGTGGCTCACTCTGTTCCGCCGTACCGCCCTCCAGTTCCTTCCTGGGACCTGTATGTGGTGCTCTCGGCGCTCCAATCAGCCCCCTTCGAGCCTTTACGGGAGGTCTCCCTTCGCCTTCTGTCCTGCAAGGTCATCTTTCTTGTGGCCGTCACGTCTCTCCGACGGGTGTCGGAGTTAGCGGCTCTTTCTTGCTCCGAACCTTTCCTGATCTTCCACCAGGATAAGGTTGTGCTTCGGCCTGTCCCGACTTTCCTGCCAAAGGTGGTCTCCGCCTTTCACATCAATGAGGACATCGTCCTTCCGTCGCTCTGTCCCTCTCCTTCCCACCCCAGAGAACGGGAACTGCACCGTCTGGATGTGGTCAGGGCGTTGAGGATTTACTTGGAGGTCACCGGGTCCTTTCGGCGCACGGACTCCCTGTTTGTGGTTCCGGAGGGTTCGCGCAGAGGGTTGGCGGTCTCCAAGGTGGCTATTGCCCGTTTCATTAAACTGGCGGTGTCTGAGGCTTATCGAGCCAAGGGCAGACCTCCGCCTTTCGGCGTCACTGCTCATTCCACCAGAGCAGTCGGAGCTTCCTGGGCGCAGAGGCATCGGGCCTCGGCTGAACAGTTGTGCAAAGCAGCCACTTGGTCCTCTCTGCACACTTTCACAAAGTTCTATAGGGTGCATACGCATGCATTAGCGGATGCTGCTTTGGGCCGCCTGGTTTTGCAGGCAGCGGTTTCCTGATGTTCTGGTGGTGTTCCGCCTTGGGTTTGTGGTCCCTCCCTTCTTGGACTGCTCTTGAACGTCCCAAGGTCTGTGTCCCCCAAGGAAAATGGGCGAGAAAAGGAGATTTTTGTATAACTTACCAGTTAAATCTCTTTCTCGCTCTTCCTTGGGGGACACAGCACCCACCCTTCTGTGTTTGGTTACAGGGTTATGGTCTGGCGCCCCGTTGGGTTGCTGGCTGGTTGTTTCCGTTATTGGTTGTTATCCTTTCACTACTTGGACACGCAACTGGTAGCCTCTATCTCCAGGCTGAGGGTATAGCTGATGGAGGAGGGGCTTAACAGTTTTACTTAGTGTCACGCCTCCTAGGGAGCTGAGCTATACCCAAGGTCTGTGTCCCCCAAGGAAGAGCGAGAAAGAGATTTAACTGGTAAGTTATACAAAAATCTCCTTTTTAAACATATTTAAAAAAAAAAAAAATATATATATATATATATATATATATATATATATATATATATATATATACACAATTCTGCAAAAGTATGTGTATTTTCATTTTTTATATGCAGTATATTATATATACATACACATGTATATACATATATGTGGTATATATACACATAATGTATATACTGTAAATATAAACATATATATATATATATATATATATATATATATATTTAAATCTGTGTGTGTATATTTTATTTATTTTCTGCACTTATATAGCGCTGCTATATTCTGCAGCGCTTTACAGACTGCAGCATTCAACTGTCCCCAATGGGGCTCACAATCTAAGGTCCCCATCAGTATAACAAAGAAAGAAAGAAAAACAACAGCAGTGTAGATGGGTGCAAATCCTCCAGGATTTCAGGCAAAAAAATCTGTGAATAATATCCAAAAAGGCAAATGATGAGGCATTGAAGGGTGTTAGACCTGTTTATTTCCCCAGCCGCAACGTTTCAGCCCAGCTCAATGAGGCCTTTGTCAAGCAATAGAATGATGTCATGTGCATACTTAAATACCCACAAGTTAATTATAATACATGATTGAACAATCAATAAACTTGATTAAGTGTACGTGTAATCATAAACATTCCAGAATTTTAAACATACATGATTCCAGTGTATCCTATACAGTATTTCATAAACCGCCTTGAAATCCAATTAGGTCAAGTATAAAAGTAGATAAAGTGCCCAGTGCATAAATAGCTAATAAACTCTCCTGTGCATAGTGTAATTAATTATTTTAAAATTGCAAGTAGCAACAGCTTATATCATATACACCTACTACATCATTGGTGGATTCAGTGAAAGGGATGGCGTCCCCAGCTGCGCAGTGTGCATGTCATAGTGATCCTGCCTCTTCCGCCCATGCTCGCCAGTGCGTACACAACATGATTCCGGAGCTTTAACGCGTGGGCATTCCAGAGACCTCGGGGCAACGCCCAGTGGAGGAGGGGAGGGAGCGGGCAGTCACCTGACCGGCTCTGTCACGTGACTGGACCGTGTAAATGTGTAAAAATGATTAGTAAGACCAAAACAGGAAACACTTTAATGGGACATAATATCTAAACAAAAAGTATTATATAAGGTAATTTATATTAAGAACTTATGAGGCACAAGATATGTGAGCAGAAATAAGGGAGAACTCCCCATATAAGGATGAAGCACTACATGTTGAGGGTTCAAGAAGAATCCAAAGTTAAAGGGAGGGGCTGACCATTATCATAGGCCTTGCACACAGATATCCATTACCTTTGTCTCTTTATCACCACTACATTGTGTGGGTACCAGTTTGGGATATTTACTCATGATTCACCTTTTACTCATGTGCGTCTGACTGTAACCCTGGGTTCACACCTGAGCGTTCTGAAAGGAGCGCTCTGTATGCGCGATTGTACCGGCGTTTACAATCGCGCATACAGAGACAGGCGAACACACGTTGTCGCGCGTTCCCGAAAGTCTATGTACGGGAACGCGAGACAAAACGCCCCAAAGAAGCTCAAGAACTTTTTGGAGCGTCGGGCGTTTTACAGCGCGATCGTACGCGCTGTAAAACACCCAGGTGAGAACCATTCCCATAGGGAAGCATTGGTTTCTCCTTGTTGTGCTCAGGTGTGAACTTAGGGTTATAGGAACACCTTCGGGAACATCATTCTAAAGGCACATGGATTTTTGACCAGCATATTTCCTATTAGGTTGCACTTCTATCTGTTGTAATGGTGGGTTCAATGCAATAGTAGTACCCTGATCTTGGGTGCCTACTAATATACGGTATATCATATTTGGTTGTGTTGGGATAAAGAATTTGGCCCCATGTGGTGTGACATGAACTTGTTCCGCCCCCCCCAGGAGGTCATAATAGGTGTGAGAGATTTAGCCACCGACACTGGTGTGTCACTCTACCGAATCCCCACGTCCGTTTTCACCTTGTACAGTGGTAGGGCCAAGGCCTATGATAATGGTCAGCCCCTCCCAAGTTCGAGGCCGCGGACTGGAAATGCGGATGCGGACAGCACGCATTTAAGTGAACAGAGCTTGGCCCCGCCCAGGCCAGTTAATACTAGTCATGATGTCACTGGGCCTGCGGTAAACAGTGAGAAGGCCGTGGCGCTACTGCCAGCGCCGCTGCCTTCTCAAACAGCTGATTGGCAGGGGTCCCGGGTGTCGGACCCCCGCCAATCAGATGCTGATGATCTATCCAGAGGATAGATCATCAGTTTAAAAAAAAAACACAGAACCCTTTTACGGGGTGGAACATGATCCAGAATTCTAAACTTAAGATCTTTTTCTTTATGCCCTAATTCAGGGGTGGCCAACCTTACAGACACAGAGCCAGAAAAAAAAAAAGCATGACTACCAGGAGCCACAAGCTATACATCGCGTGATTGTGATATTTTAATAGTTCACACTTTTTCGGGCATGGCGATATTACATATGTTTAATTTTTTATTGTTTGTAAATTTGGGAAAGGGAGAGATTTTAAACTTTTAGTAATAATTATTTTTATTTTTTTTACTTTTCATTTTTTTTATTTACTATTAGCCCCCTTAGGGGCTACAACCCTTGTCCTATTCACCCTAATAGAGCTCGGCGCCACCAATGGTTAGAATTTATAATACTGGGGGTGGGGGGCGCACTGCACCACCAATGAATGTAATTAACACATTAATTCAAGTATAGGAGGCAGCTGGTGCCGGCGGCGGTATCGAATACACGGCCTCAATAACAGGGCATGCAATCTGCCGACCCGCAGCAATTAACCTCTTAAGTGCCGCTGTTCGGCGGATCACATGCCTTGTAATTGAGGCTGGGTGCTGGGTATGTGATACCGCTGCCGGCACACGCTGCCTCCTATACATGAATTAATCTGTTAATTACATTCATTGGTGGTGCAGCCGCTCCCCATTGGTGGCAGCGGCAGAGAGGGACTCCCTCCTTCTCCACTGTGCTAGTGAAGAGAACATGGTATGCGCTGAGAGCGGCGCGTGCCATGTTCTCTATTAGGCTGCGCTAGAGCCTCACTTGAAGAAGCAAAGAGCCACATGTGGCTCGAGAGCTGTGGGTTGGCCACCCCTGCCCTAATTCATCAAAATGCTTTGGGACTGGCCAGGGCTTCTCCAGCCGGGAGTAATGAGGAGGCACTCGAAGTGTGACTTTCCCCCCTGCTCCCTTTGTGACCCAAGTGCTGTATGTAATTCTGTCTGCCTTTTGCTGGTGAAGAGTTGAATCTCCCATGTAATGTTCTTCTTTCACCAGCAGATGGCAAACCAAATTATAAGCAAACTGTCTCTACAAGAGCCGGAGGAGCCACAGGGGAGGTTTAAACCATGTAACCCCTGCCCCCTTGTATAAGCTTCTGTGGTAGCTCATTTTTATCTAAAGCACCTCCAAACCAAGGTTTCTCTATTCAGATAATTCTGAGGAGCTGTTCTGTATAAAATAAAAAGGTTCACTCTTCTCCCTGGAAGTTATTGCCACCATAAGATATTCTTTCTGTTATTGATTTAGATTTTTTATTTTTTTTTTGTGATTTTGATTAGAATCATTTATAGCAATATTAGGCTACTACGGATCCGATCATATTAATGCAGACGGAGGCTCCGTTCAGTACGGATCCGTCTGCATTTAGAAAAATTTCTAAGTGCGCAAGATGCCTGAGCGGATCCGTTCAGACCTTCAATGTAAAGTCAATGGGGGACGGATCCGCTTGAAGATTGAGCCATATGGTGTCATCTTCAAGCGGATCCGTTCCCATTGACTTACATTGTAAGTCTGAACGGATCCGCTCGCCTCCGCACGGCCAGGCGGACAGCTGAATGCTGCAAGCAGCGTTCAGCTGTCCGCCTGTCCGTGCGGAGGCGAGCGGAGCGGAGGCTGAACGCCGCCAGACTGATGCAGTCTGAGCGGATCCGCTCCATTCAGACTGCATCAGGGCTGGCCGGAGGCGTTCGGGTCCGCTCGTGAGCTCCTTCAAACGGAGATCACGAGCGGACCGACGAACGCTAGTGTGAAAGTAGCCTTAGCAGGCCTTGGAAGGCCATGTGCTGATTCTGTATGCATCCTTGGCTTTCATGAATTCTTAGAAAATCTATCCAATAATGATTTGTATGGCGCAGAGTATAATGAAGAATAAGCTATTGATGTACTTTTGCTTGCTGACGTAACTGATGTACCTCTACATTAACCCTGTCTATTGTGTGCCACAGATTGCCTTTGCCCATGACACTACCAGAGTGATCCAGTGTTATATAAAACATGCCAATGAGAAACAAAGGAAAGCCATTTTTGAAGAGCTGAAAGGTATAACTTTGTCATAGCAATTGCCATATCTTTCGTAGCATAAAGGGTCATTTAAGGTTGCAAGCAGTGTTTGTGGAAGGAGGTCTCCGGTAAAAAATGATTATTATACAAGTTCCCGCAGCATGGCTCCTAAATTAGAAGATTGATACCTACTTGCTCCATGGTGGCCTGCGCTGCCTCTACCCTCTCCGTCTTCCGGTCCCGGCACTGTTTTCATCCAGCAGGCTATGGGCATGGTCACATGCAATGCTTTAGCCAATGACTGACTTCAGAGGTGACTTCCTACTTGTGGCCACAACCCCTCTGAAACCAGTCATTTTCTGGAGCGGTGCATGTGACCATGCCCATGCATCACCGAATGTAAACTGTGCCAGGACTGGAAGATTGAGAAAGTGGAGGCAGGTCAGATCACTGGAGTAAGTATTCTCCAGTTTTTACCAGAAACCCCCTTTAAGCATTTAAAGTCTATCTCTCGATTCTAAAGTTTTATTTCCCAAATTGATTGCTGTTTTCATGCTGGAAAACCTTCTTCTACTAGGATTACCTTGAACCAGCTATTCATTTACCCTTCAGTGTAGCCTGTCAGACTAGCTATCTTTCTATTTCTACACTCTTTGCCCATTGTCCAGAGTTTTCTGTACCCAGTACTATGAGACGCAGTGCAGGTACTGCGGAGAAGGGTTCTGCATGCCTAGCTGTTGGAGGGTAGGGCTATCTCCTTCCTGTTCACTGCCGATGGCCACTTACAGCACCATGCTTTCTCCATCCCTATTTTGCAAGTGTTGTGTAGGAGCTGTTAAGGGAGAGGGCAAAAGCGAGTGTTAGTTTAGCAGCGATGGAGATTCTGTGATCCTGTTGGTTAGCTGGCAAGGGCATTCACGAAAAAATGCGCTCTGGAGCGCGCAGGTTTACATGTCACAAACAGGAAGTGCCCGGCCATAAGCGGAGGCGGATTTAGCATGTATGGGCCCGAGATGGCCTTGGGTGGAGTGTGGACAGTGTAGGAATCAGTATTATTTTGTAAAGATGTAATTGGCGGTTCACGTTAATTATTCTGCTGCTTTTTGCTGGGTGGGAAGACACTCGCGCCAACCCCAAAATTCTACTTACCTGGTCAAACAATAAAATATTTAATTTGCAATGGTCTATTCATTGCATATTAATACTTTTTGTGGGATAACCCTCTTTAATGTGATTGATGTATAGAGTTTTGTTGAAGCTACCACAAACAGACAACATGTTCTTCTCAAATAAAGCATTTATATTTTACCATAAATCTTTGTTTCCAACAGAACACATAGTGGATTTGAGCAAGTCTAAATATGCCCGAAATATTGTAAGGAAGTTCCTTATGTATGGGTAAGCGATTATATTCTCTATAGTTATCACTGTATCTCATATCTATCTTTATCTACGTGTATTTGAGTTTTTTCGGTCTCTGAAATGCTAGTTAAAAGAAATAAAATAACAAAACAATGTAACAGTAAATCCTTTGGGATACGAGGAAAAAAATAATTACTTCTATTGAGTTCAGCCTGTTATCCTGCTAAGTTGATTCAGAGGAATGGAAAAAAGCAAACTTATGGAAGAAAAATTCCTTCCCGACTCCAATCAAGCAATTGGGATAACTCCCTGGATTAATGACCCATCTCTAGTAGCTATTACCTGTAATATTACACTCCAGAAATACATCCAGGCCCCTGTTGAACTCTTTTAGTGAGTTTACGGTGACCACCTCCTCAGGCAGAGAGTTCCATAGTCTCACTGCTCTTACCCTAAAGAACCCTGTGAAGAAACCCTCTTTCCATGACTGGGCCCCTTTTTTTTTTCCAATGGTGGAATCACTGAACCGTGTAAAGAAAAGTCTGGATATCCTGGTTATGGGACATTTGAACCTGGAATTCTGATCATTGACAACCACCTCATAAGGGTTTTTGCCTTCCTCTGGATCAACACTGTAGGATTATAGGTTGCACTTCAATAGACCCAAGTCTTTCTTCGACCTTACTGTGTGACTATATGTATGTATATTAAATTTGTACGTATAACCTGCTTTGCCTCTGATTTTCTCGCTTGTATCATTGGGGGACACAGGACCGTGGGTATAGCTGCTTTCTGCCACTAGGAGGCGACACTAGGCTAGAAAGTGATAGCCCCAGCCAGGAGAGAGCATATCAGTTTGTGCCAAAGCAGTAGGAGTAGCAGTAAAGAACTGACAACACAGTCAGAACACTGCCTACGTCAGTAGGTCCGAACAAAAAACTGAACCCCAACCGATAACCAACCACCGCCATGTTCGGTAACAATGGAAAAACAAAACAATGGGTGGGCGCTGTTTTCCCCAATGAACTCAGCAAGAAAGAGATTTTACAGGTGAGTCCACAAAAATCTCCTTTTCTCGCTCGTATCATTGGGGGGACACAGGACCGTAGGATGTCCCAAAGCAGTCCACGGGAAGAGAAAAACAATACTCGCCCATGAAAAACTGCCCGCACAGCTGCCTGCAAGACTTTCCGGCCCAGGGCAGCATCTGCCGATGCCAGGGAGTGCACCTGGTAAAATTTTGTGAACGTGTGGGAAAGTCGCCTTGCCTCTCTGTTTTCACGGGGTGTATAGCCGGTGACGGATTTCCTCACCGACTATCCTCCCCCTAAGAAGCCAATGTAGACCAGGGCAGCCTCGATCCCCCTGCTTTCCCCCCCCCCCCAGCCTAAGGGTCACCCATGTCTCTAAGCCCTCTGTTCCAGCTTCCTGCCACCTAGGTGCCAGTGGCTGAAGGGATGACCCTGCTGGTTCTGCCGGATGGAAGAGGACCTGGACAGCATCGAATGGCTGAGTATAACTCCCCCCACCCCCGGTCCTTAGTGTGCTAGGACCTGGGTACACTCCTCTCTGGAGTGGTACGCTTTATCAATACTCCCCGGGGGGGCCAGGTTATGTTTATTTTACATAGGCCGCCCGCCTATATATATAGGCGGGCAGCCGCTCCGATCCGCAGAGACTCTGGCACCGTTCCTACTTCTTCCGGCGGCCCACCGACATGCTCAGCGGTCGGCCGCGGCTCAAATTTAGGGCCCTAACTTCACAGCCAGGAAGGCCTATGTGGTACCTCCCTCTGAGAGGAAGGGTCTTCGCTTCCCGCCACCGCAGCGGGCGGTTCCTTACCCTCTTCCCGCGCTTCTGTTGCTGCAGCCGCGTCTCAGGAGGAGCATAGGACCTTGGTAGCCTCTGTTTGCTGGTAGGACGTTTCTTTACTCCCTCCTTAGCCTTGAGTCGGTCATTTAGGCTTATTCAGCCATGTCTGAACCCACCAATGACCCCCGCCTGCCTACTGTTAAGCACTTTGCATGTACTTTATGCAATCTGAAATTCCCTCGCTGTCAGTCGGACCCTGTATGCTCCACATGCTCTGTCTGGGGTAACACTGCCCCCCAAGCCTATGCAACCGCCTTACAGCTCTAATTCTGTGGAATCGGGCTGGGTGCGTTCCCTATCCTGGGCGGTGGAGGATCTTGTTAAAATATCCCAATCCACCCTATCCCTCATGGGTCGCTTGTTTGATAAGTCCCCACCAGAGAAGTCCTCACTATCCTTGGGCGAACCCCTTAGGAGCAGGTCGTCTCAGAAGCGAACCAGAGCAGGATGCCATTCCTCCTCTGACGTTTCTGCCCCAAACCCCCCCCCCCCCGGAGTAACGCTCGGGCATATCCTCTATTCCTGGGGAAGTCCTGTCCGAAGGGGAGATTGGTTATTCACTATCTCACATGGATTCGGAATCATCTTCTAAGATTGCTCCCATGGTGGATAGCCTAGTAATGGCAGTCCGGGTGCAAGACGACCCTCCCTCCACTAGCCAGGGAGTGTCCTTCCTCCGCTTCAGGCAAACTTCAAAAGTGTTTCCCTTGCATGACGAGTTTTCTCTGGTCAATGCCAAGGCCTGGGACCACCCTGATCGTCGCTTTGCCCCACCTAAGCGACTTGATTTACTATATCCCTTCCCGGCTGAGTCCATGACAAAATGGGTTTCCCCTCCCAAGGTGGATCCTACAGGCCCACATTTCAGACACATGGGCACTCGAAGTAGTCACATCAGGTTACAAAATAGAGTTTACATCCTCTCCCCTGGAGCGCTTCTTTCGGTCCAAAGTACCCAAGGAGGCAGAAAGGGCCTCCGACCTTGTTCCAGGCAATCCATTCCCTCCTGGCTTGAGGAGTGATCTCCCCGGTCCCTCGGATGGAACAATTTATTCAAACCTGTTTGTGGTTCCGAAGAATGAGGGTTCTGTCCAGCCAATTATGGACCTCAAATTGTTGAACCGGTTCCTCTGGGTTCAACACTTCCGGATGGAGTCCCTTCGCTCCGTCATTGCTTCACTGGACCAGGGAGAATTCCTTTCCTCTATAGACATTCAGGATGCATACCTACACGTCCCCGGCGCACCAGCGCTTTCTCCGTTTCGCTTTAGGACCCCATCACTTTCAGCTTGCCCCCAGATCCTCGCTCCACTACTTGCCCTGCTTCGTTCCAGGGGCATCACCTTGATTCCTTACCTAGACGACATTCTGGTTAAGGCGGCAACCTTGGCTCAGAACGAGGCCAGTCTTCGTATCACCTTGGATACCCTCACTCAGTTCGGTTGGCTGATGAATTTCCAGAAGTCCTCACTGGCCCCTGCCATACGACTCACGTTCCTGGGGATGACCCTGAACACGGAGGAGGCGTTGATCCGCCTCCCTGTGGACAAGCAGCTGGCACTCCAGCGGTCAGTTCGTCTGCTTTACCATCGCAAACGCCCATCTATCCGTTGCATCTATCCGTTGCTGTATGCAAGTCTTGGGGGCTAAGGTCGCTTCCTTCGAGGCGATTCCATTTGCACCATTTCATTCCTGTCCGCTTCAACTGGCGATCCTGACTTGTTAGGACAAATCTCCAGAGTCCCTGGACCGTCGCATTGTTCTGCCTACACAGGTCCGTCTAGCTCTCAGGTGGTGGCTCCAGACCCCGACTTTGCAGTCGGGGAAGTCTTTTTCTCCCGGTCTCGTGGACAATCCATTACCACCGATACCAGCCTTCAAGGATGGGGAGGAGTCTTCCCTCCCAGGACGGTCCAGGGCTTATGGTCTCATTCGTAGTCCCAACTGCCAATCAACATCTTGGAACTCCGGGCCATTCGTCTCTCCCTTCTCCATTGGGCCCCTCTTATGAAGGGCCAGCCAATACAGATTCAATCCGACAATGCCACGACTATGGCTTATATCAACCACCAGCGGTATTGATGAGGGAGTCGGCAAAAATCCTGAGGTGGGCGGAGTTACATGTCCCTGCTCTTTCAGCAGTGTTCATTCCAGGAGTGGAGAACTTGCTGGCGGATTTCCTTAGCCGGACGACTCTGGACCCGGGGGAATGGTCCCTGCACCCGTAGGTGTTCGAACAGACCGGTCTCCGGTGAGGTCGTCCGGAGGTGGACTTGATGGCGTCCAGGTTCAACCACAAGCTTACCACCTTCTCTTGCACAAGTGATCCCAAGGCATGCACCGCAGACACTCTGGTACCGACGTGGGACGGGTTCTCTCCAGTGTATGTGTTCCCTGCCTCTCCCTCTCCTGCCGCATGTTCTACGCAGGATCAAGACGGAGGGCGTTCTCATCGCCCTGGACTGGCCCCGTCGGGCATGGTACTCCGACGTCGTCGTCCTCCTAGGAGACACACCGTGGCCCCTTCCACTCAGGGCCGATCTGCTCTCTCAGGGACCTGCTTCCCATCAGCATTTAGAGTCGCTATGTTTGACGGTGTGGTTGTTGAAACCGCCATTTTAAAAGAGTGAAGTTTCCCTGATAGGGTTATCCACACCATGATCAAAGCCAGGAAACCAGCCTCATCCAAAATTTACTACAGGACTTGGAGGTCCTATCTGGGCTTCTGTGAGAAACGTAATCTCCCTCCACTACAATTCTCTCTTTCCACTATTCTCTTTTCTGCAATCCGGCTTAGAATTGGGACTTGACCCTTTTAGGAGCTAAGGGCAAGTGGCGGCGCTGTCCGTTTTGCTTCAGCGCCCTCTGGCTTTGAAAGGCCCGGTTAAAACCTTCCTCCAAGGGGTGGCTCATATTATTCCCCCCTTGCCTTCTTGGGATCTGAACCTCGTGCTGGGTTCACGTCAATCGGCTCCGTTTGAACCGCTACGGACTGTGTCCCTCCGTTATTTTTCTTGGAAGGTTGCATTCCTGGTGGCTATCATGTCCATCAGGCATGTCTCAGAGTTCGCAGCGCTTTCCTGTAGGGAACCTTTTTTAATCCTTCATAAGGATAGGCCGGTGCTCCGTCCCATTCCTGCCTTTCATCTGAAGGTAGTTTCGGCCTTCCATGTTAACAAGGACATTGTCCTCCCTTCCTTTTGCCCAGCTCCCTCGCATTCTAGGGAGCATTCTCTTCACAAGCTTGACGTGGTTCAAGCTCTGAGAATCTATCTGTCAATCTCTAGCTCTTTCCGTCGCACAGATGCGTTATTCGTGCTTACTGATGGTCCTCGTAAGTGATGCGCCGCTTCTAAGGTGACGATTGCCAGGTGTATACGCTTAGCAATCACTGAGGCATACCGTTCCCGGGGCAGGACTCTGCCCCCTGGAATCACAGTCCACTCAACCAGAGCGGTTGGCACTTCCTGGGCCCACTTCCATCATGCATCAGCTGTCCAGTTGTGTAAGGCGGCTACGTGGTCTTCCTTATACACGTTCACAAAATTTTACCAGGTGCACTCAGTGGCATCGGCAGATGCTGCCCTGGGCCATAAAGTCTTGCAGGCAGCTGTGTCCTTAGCGTCCGCGAAGGCAGTTTTTCCCATGGGCAAGTATTGGTTTTTTCCCTCCCCGTGGACTGCTTTGGGACATCCCACGGTCCTGTGTCCCTCCAATGATACGAGCGAGAAAAGGTGATTTTTGTGGACTCACCTGTAAAATCTTTCTCGCTGAGTTCATTGGGGGAAACGGCGCCCACCCATTATTTTTTTTTTCCCATTGTTACTGAACATGGCGGTGGTTGGTTATCGTTTTTTTTTTTTTTTTGTTTTTTTTGTTTTTTTTTTGTTCGTACCTACTAACGTAGGCAGTGTTCTGACTGTGTTGTCAGTTCTTTACTGCTACTGCTTGGGCACAAACTGATAGCTCCTCCCCTGCCAGCTACACCCTCCCCAGCCAGGAGAGAGCATATCACTTTCTAGCCTAGTGTAGACTCCTCGTGGCAGCAAGCAGCTAAACCCACGGTCCTGTGTCCCCCAATGAACTAAGCGAGAGAGAGATTTTACAGGCGAGTCCACAAAAATCTTTTCTTTTATCAACAGATCAAAACCTCAAGTTGCAGAAATAATAAAAAGTTTTAAAGGACAGGTGAAGAAACTTTTGCGACATTCTGAGGCTTCCTATATTGTGGAGTACGCATACAACCACAAAGCCATTTTGGCACAAAGGAACTTGTTATGTGAAGAACTGTATGGAAACACATTTCGGTTTTACAAGGTAAATAATCGAGAGGACACCTTACCATAGTTTAGATAAAGACAAGGCTTACATTTTTATAGTTGCTCATTGAATTAAAAGGATCCTTTTACTTTTTGTATTTTACTGTATGGGCATCTTGACGTTGAATCGACTTTATTTTTCAAACTTTTTTTTCACTTTATTTTTTTGTCCCACTTTGGGACTTCAACATTTGGGGGTCTGATCTCTTTTACAATGCATTCCAATACTTCTGTATTGGAATGCATTGGCTGTATGTGTAATACAGTGTATATTACTCATACAGCTTACTGCCTGTGAGATCCAGCCCCCTGGATCTCACAGGCTCTCCACTGGAAGGCATCGGGCTGCCTTCCATGCCATCGGATCCCCGTCACAGCAGCACTGGGACCCAATGGCAGCTCCAATCCCTGCCCGACATCGCACGTGCCGCGGTCGGCCCCAAGCCTGCCTTGAGTGTTCCTCTATGGTGCAGCCTGCTGGTCAATGTCAGTATAGCACTGACATTAAAATACAATAGGGATAGTGTATTGTATTTTAGAAGTAATCAAAAGATTGCCTGCTATAGTCCCCTTGTGGGACTATTAAGTGGTTAAAGAAGGTAAAGTAAAAAGCTTTTCAATGAAAAAATAAAATCTCCCCCACATGTTTGGTACCGCTGCGTCTGTAATAACCCGCACTACAAAAATATCATGTAAATTATCCCCTACGGAGTATGCTGCAAAAAAAAATTATAATATGCCAGAATTGCTCATTTATTCTTAGTTGCCACCGTAAAAACTTAACAACAAGTGATCAAAAACTACAAGTTGTCCTGCAAAAATCAAGCCCTCACACAACTCCATAGAAAGGAAAAAAAAAAAGTTATGGGTCTTGTGATGTGGCGATGCAAAAAGATTTTCTTTTTGAAAAAAGGGGTTTATTGCACAAAAGTAGAAAAATGTTTAAAAAAAAGTACAGGTGAAACTCGAAAAATTAGAATATCGTGCAAAGTTCATTTATTTCAGTAATGCAACTTAAAAGGTGAAACTAACATATGAGAGACTCATTACAGGCAAAGCGAGATATTTCAGGCCTTTATTTGGTATAATTTGGATGATTATGGCTTATAGCTTATGAAACCCCAAAGTCACAATTTTGAGGTACCCTTTGCTCAGGGGGTATTGGCTAATTAGCTGACTAGAGTGTGACACTTTGAGCCTAAAATATTGAACCTTTTCACAATAAGGAGATTTTTTGTATAACTTACCAGTTAAATCTCTTTCTCGCTCTTCCTTGGGGGACACAGACCTTGGGTATAGCTCAGCTCCCTAGGAGGCGTGACACTAAGTAAAACTGTTAAGCCCCTCCTCCATCAGCTATACCCTCAGCCTGGAGATAGAGGCTACCAGTTGCGTGTCCAAGTAGTGAAAGGATAACAACCAATAACGGAAACAACCAGCCAGCAACCCAACGGGGCGCCAGACCATAACCCTGTAACCAAACACAGAAGGGTGGGTGCTGTGTCCCCCAAGGAAGAGCGAGAAAGAGATTTAACTGGTAAGTTATACAAAAAATCTCCTTTTCTCGCCCATTTTCCTTGGGGGACACAGACCTTGGGACGTTCAAGAGCAGTCCAAGAAGGGAGGGACCACAAACCCAAGGCGGAACACCACCAGAGCATCAGGAAACCGCTGCCTGCAAAACCAGGCGGCCCAAAGCAGCATCCGCTGATGGATGCGTATGCACCCTATAGAACTTTGTGAAAGTGTGCAGAGAGGACCAAGTGGCTGCTTTGCACAACTGTTCAGCCGAGGCCCGATGCCTCTGCGCCCAGGAAGCTCCGACTGCTCTGGTGGAATGAGCAGTGACGCCGAAAGGCGGAGGTCTGCCCTTGGCTCGATAAGCCTCAGACACCGCCAGTTTAATGAAACGGGCAATAGCCACCTTGGAGACCGCCAACCCTTTGCGCGAACCCTCCGGAACCACAAACAGGGAGTCCGTGCGCCGAAAGGACCCGGTGACCTCCAAGTAAATCCTCAACGCCCTGACCACATCCAGACGGTGCAGTTCCCGTTCTCTGGGGTGGGAAGGAGAGGGACAGAGCGACGGAAGGACGATGTCCTCATTGATGTGAAAGGCGGAGACCACCTTTGGCAGGAAAGTCGGGGACAGGCCGAAGCACAACCTTATCCTGGTGGAAGATCAGGAAAGGTTCGGAGCAAGAAAGAGCCGCTAACTCCGACACCCGTCGGAGAGACGTGACGGCCACAAGAAAGATGACCTTGCAGGACAGAAGGCGAAGGGAGACCTCCCGTAAAGGCTCGAAGGGGGCTGATTGGAGCGCCGAGAGCACCACATTCAGGTCCCAGGAAGGAACTGGAGGGCGGTACGGCGGAACAGAGTGAGCCACCCCTTGTAAGAAGGTCTTAATTGGCCCTAGAGGGGCCAGGGGACGCTGGAGAAGAATAGACAGCGCCGAAATCTGACCCTTCAGAGAACTGAGGCACAGCCCCAGGTCCAGACCCGACTGGAGGAAGGACAGGATTGTGGGAAGAGAAAACCGGAGAGGTGGGATGCTCCGGGACTCACAGAACCCCAGATAGGACCTCCAAACCCGATAGTAGATCCTAGAGGATACGGGCTTATGAGCCCGGATCATGGTGCGGACTACGTCCGCGGAGAAACCCCGTCGCGTTAAGACGGCGGTCTCAATAGCCACGCCGTCAAACGTAGCGAGCCTAAATGCTCGTGGAAGATCGGTCCCTGAGAGAGAAGGTCTTCCCTGGAGGGCAGTGGCCACGGTGCGTCTGCCAACAGCAACATTAGGTCGGCGTACCAAGACCGGCGGGGCCAATCCGGGGAGATTAGAATCGCGGGGACGCCCTCTGCCGCGATCCTCCGAAGAACCCGTGGCAGGAGGGGAAAAGGAGGAAAGACGTACAGAAGGGAGAATTCGCGCCACGGAAGGACGAGCGCGTCGGCGCCGTATGCCTTCGGGTCCCGTGCCCTGGCCAGGTATAGGGGGACCTTGTGGTTGAATTTGGAGGCCATGAGGTCCACGTCGGGGCGACCCCAGCGAAGACAAAGGGCTTCGAACACCTCTGGGTGCAGGGACCATTCTCCCGGGTCGATGGTGGACCGGCTGAGAAAATCCGCCGCCCAGTTGTCCACCCCCGGGATGTAAATCGCAGATAAGGCCGGCACGTGCGTCTCCGCCCAGAGGAGAATGAGGGTCACCTCTTGCATCGCTGCATCGCTGCCTCCCTGATGGTTTATGTATGCCACAGCCATGGCATTGTCCGATTGGATCCGAACAGGGTGGCCCCTCAGCAGATGGGTCCAGTGTCTGAGGGACAGAAGAATCGCCCTCAGTTCCAGAATATTGATTGGAAGTCTGGACTCCGATAGAGACCAAACGCCCTGGACGGACCGGGGAGGGAAATGGCGCCCCCCCCCCCCCACCCCCGTAAGCTGGCATCTGTGGTAATCACCAGCCAGTTCAGTGGAAGGAAGGACTTCCCCCTTAGAGGGATATGCAACCACCAGCCGAGGGAAGCCCGAGCCAGGGGAGGCAGAAGAAAGGTCCTGTCCAGACTCCTCGGTGATTTGTCCCAGGCCGACAGAATTGCCCTCTGAAAGGTGCGGGATCGGAATTGTGCGAACGGCACCGCTTCGAAACAGGCAACCATCTTTCCCAACAACCGCATGCTGGATCTGAGGGAAGGGCGGTGATGACGGAGGAGACTGCGAACCGACCCGCGAAGGGCCAGACGCTTGTCCGACGGAAGGCGGACCTCCGCCAACTCTGTATCCAGGAGCATCCCCAGGAAGATCAGCCGTCTGGAGGGGGTAAGGGAAGATTTGGGGTGGTTGATAATCCAACCGAACCGCGTCAGGGTCTCCAGAGTGAGTTCCACACTGCGGGATGTCTGAGAGAAGGAGGGTGCCTTGACCAGGATGTCGTCCAAGTATGGGAGAAGAAAAACACTTCTTGAACGTAGAAGGGCCAAGACAGGGGCCAGGACCTTGGTGAACACTCGAGGAGCCGTCGCCAGACCAAAGGGAAGGGCGACGAATTGGAAGTGATCGTCCCCCACCGCGAAGCGCAGGAAGCGGTGATGACATGGAGCAACCGGAACGTGGAGGTATGCATCCTGAATGTCGATTGAGGCCATGAAATCCCCTCTTTCCAGGGAGGCCACTGCGGACCTGAGAGACTCCATCCGGAATCTCTGCAGTCGGAGAAAACGGTTCAGGCGTTTTAGGTCCAAGATCGGACGCACTGAGCCTTCCTTCTTGGGAACCACAAAGAGGTTCGAGTAGAACCCCCTGAACCTTTCCGTCGGAGGCACGGGGGCGACGACACCATTAGAGAGTGAATGGCCGCGAAGAAGGCGGCCACTCGTACGGGATCTCGCGGAGGACGGGATCGGAAGAAACGGTCTGGCGGAATGGACGCAAATTCGATTTTGTATCCGCAAGATACAATCTCGAGCGCCCATGCGTCTGAGATGTGGGCCCGCCATACGTTCCTGAATAGGAGAAGGCGGCCCCCCACCCGGGTGGGTGGGGGCGCACCTTCAGGCAGAGGGCTGCTGGCCTGTGGGAGCCCGTGCAGGCTGGGACTTGCGCCAGGTAGGTTGCGTCCGAAAAAACGGCTTCTTGCGTCTATCCTGGGCTGGGCCAGAGGAAGAAGAACTGGCCGCGGGTCTAGACCCGGTGGGCTTGCGAAAGGACCGAAAACGGGACGAACCAGCGCGACCACGGGGGGCGCCCATTGGCCTGGACTGGGGGAGGTGAGTACTCTTCCCACCCGTGGCCTCTGATATAAGTTCGTCCAGACGGGTTCCGAACAGGCGGGAACCCGTGAATGGTAGGCCGGCCAAAGAGCGTTTGGAAGCGGCGTCCGCCGCCCAAACCTTCAGCCAGAGTTCCCTCCTGACAGAAACTGCCAGGGCAGAGGAACGGGCAATGAGGGCACCCGCATCAAGGGAGGCCTCACAGACGAATTTTCCGGCCTGAACAATTAGTTGGGCTAAGGAACGGAGGTCCTGAACAGGGACGACCGACCCTAACTCCCGTTCCAGTTGCAAACCCCATTCAGAGACCGCTTTGCCAACCCAGGCGGAGGCAAAGACCGGTCTAAGGGCCGAACCAGAGGCAGTAAATATGGCCTTGGAGAGGGATTCCGTACGACGGTCCTCAACAGACTGGAGGGAAGATCCGTCCTGTACAGGAATAGTAGTGCTTTTGGACAGGCGAGCCACGGGAGGATCAACCTTAGGCGGGGATGTCCACGTGGTCACAGAATCCGCTGGAAAGGGATAACAAATGTCCAGCTTTTTGGGTGTAATAAAGCGGACGTTAGGCCGAGTCCAAGCCTTGGATACCACAGAAGAAAAATCAGCGTGTATGGGAAAAACCTTGGAGGCCTGTTTGGGGCGGAGAAAGGACACGCCGGCCTGTTCAGAGCTGGGGGGGTCATCGTGTAGCTGAAAGGTATCACGGATGCTAGTGACAAGATGCCCCACCGCGGACGCCAATTTGGACGGAAGCTCTGAGTCCATGTCCACCTCCGAATCCGCCAGTTCTCCCTCAGAAAGCGTATCCCTTTGAGAGGATAGACTTAACTGAGCTCGCACGCATGGCGGAGAGAGCGAAGCATCTGGAGAAGATGTGCGCTCAACCCTTGAACGTTTCTGAGTATGCCGGGCCCTGGAAGATTCGCTGGGAGGCAGGGAACCAGTGGGGGCGGCAGAAACGGTAGTCCCAGCGGGTGCGACAGGGATTGTGGCAGCCTGCGGGAGAGGCGGTCTATCCACGAGACGGCCCACTACGTGTGTAAGGCTTTCCACCGCCTGAGACAGAGACCTAGCCCAGTCAGGGGGTTCAGAGGCACCGGGGGGCGCAGCGGGAAGCGGGCCCTGCACCGGGGCCTGACATGCAAGGCAATGCGGCTCAGATTGCCCACGCGGAAAAAGTTCCTTACAGGCGGTACAGGCATGGTACCAGGGTTTGGGGGCACCTGTGGGATCTGACATGCTGAAGTGTGGTTGTACTCTAATATAGAGACCACAAAGGGTTATAGCAGCTATGACCAGGAGGGTTAGGAGAGGGTTAACTGTCCTACCAGTGCCTCAGAAGAACGTCAGGAGATGGCCCAGATCAGCAGCAGCAGAGAAGCAATGAACAGCAGTGAGCAGCAGAGAGCGCCCACAGAAGCCGAGCGATGTACACAGGAGGTTAGAGTCCCCCACCGTGTCCCAGCTTCCTGTCAGGAGTGAGGAAGCGCGGGAAACCTCAGCAGAAAGCGCGGGGAACAAGCTCCGCCCCCTCCAGCGCTTGAAATGTCTCCTGTGAAGGAGAACGTAGCTCCGCCCCCAAAATGACGCGCGCGTAAGCCCCGCCCCCTGCCGGGACCGCTAAGCCCCGCCCCCCGGTCTCGGCGGGAAGGGGGAGAGAGAGAAGAGAAAAAATGGAGTCAGCCCCGAATGAGGAGGGGGGGGGGGGGGAGAGAAAGATAGCAGCGTGGGGGGGAACGGCGTGGGGGTGCTGAGGATGCTGCTGTGCTGCATTGTCCTGCAGATGAGCGCTCAGAATGAGCGACCACGGGTGCCCCCCTTACCCAGAGGGGTAGATGCTGCAGATAGGGACGGGGTATGGGCTGGAATAGCCATCTCACCGTCCGACGTCTTCACCCTCAGTCCTTTCCAGCAGGGTCGCCCCTTCAGCCACTGGCACCGCAGTGGCAGGAAGCTGGAAGAGGGGCTTGGCGTGCGGGCGACCCCCTAGCTGGCGGGATGTAGGGGAGCCATTGCTGCCCAGATCCTCCTATTGCTTCTGTGGGGGAGGCAGCAGTGCAGATAAGTTGGCACTGGCGCAGCTCAACCCCGGGAGAGCAGAGAGGTCTAATGCGTCTCTGGTATCCCTAGGAAAAAATAAAATAACAAAATTAGAAGAAAAAGTAAAAATAACAAGGAGAAAACAGCCCTGCAGTAGCAGGGAGTGTCTTGCCTCCTTGGACACTAAGCTAAAACTGGTAGCCTCTATCTCCAGGCTGAGGGTATAGCTGATGGAGGAGGGGCTTAACAGTTTTACTTAGTGTCACGCCTCCTAGGGAGCTGAGCTATACCCAAGGTCTGTGTCCCCCAAGGAAAATGGGCGAGAAATTCAAATTTTAAGCTGGATAAATGCAATTCCTTTTAATTTGCATTACTGAAATCAATGGACTTTTGCACGATATTCTAATTTTTCGAGTTTCACCTGTATGTATTTGGTATCGCTGTAATCATAGTGACCCAGAGAATAAAGATGATTTGTTATTTATGCCAAAAAATTAACGCAGTTTCAAACACTATTGTTGAACTAGTTTGCGCTGCAGTGAGATGCATCTAAGAGGCGCAGAACTTTTGTCAACTTAGGCGCATCTGGGGTCCTTTGTGAGATACAGTCAAATCTGTTTGAGCTAGTTTTCTTGGCTCTGGAGGGCCACAACCCCTTCCCCCTACACCCAGAGAATAGCATAAAATCATACATTTTGCAAATTTTCTTCTCCCCATGTAAGTTTTTGTTTCTTTGTTTTTAAAGTTAGTGTGTGTATTGGTGTTGCTTACTTTTTAAGGTACCCCTTGGTATTCTTTGAATTTCCTCTCAGAACATCTGTCTAATGTGCCCCTCAGCTCAGTCCACTGCCCACATCCTCTTGATTATGAGCGGTGTAGTGGTTCCTGCTATTGTACATCTTATGACATTTTGCTCCAGTGCTGTAGAGTTGTTGTGTTTTTTTTTATTTTTATATAAATATGCCTAGAATTCCACTACATCTGATTACACAACATGAAAAATGCGTTTGATGTTATCTATATTTTCTTCGACCCCTGCCCCACAGCTTCCATTTGCATTATTTCTATGTGAAGAGTATCACAGAACGCACAATGATGGCCTAATGCACTTATTCTTTATTTTTTCTAGTCCACTGTTCATCCATCTTTAGAGCAGGTGTTGGAGGCCCAGCCTGAAAAGAAGGAATCTATTTTGGAAGAGATGAAACAAATTCTTGTACCATTAGCACAAAAGTAAGTTGTTTTTCACTCATGAGTCACAGTAGTCTAATTTGTCTTCAGAATTTTAACTTTGCATTGCCATATGTATAAGTATATCAGATTTTAAAGGGAACCTTTCATCAACTTTATGCTGAGCTCACTGAGGGCAGCATAAAATAGTGACAGACACGCTGATGTCAGCAGTGTGTCACTCATGAGCTAAAAGTACGTGGTTGCCAAGAACCAGCATCATAATCATTGCAGCCCAGGCCTTGAAAAGAGTCACATCTACCTGAGAAGAGTCCTGGTTATTCATAATCTCCTGCTCCTGCCCATCTGCTGATGATTGGCAGTTCTCTCCTAGAGAAAGGGAGAAAACTAGGTAGAAGACTGTCAGTCATCAGCAGGTGGGCAGGAGAGCAGGACTCCATGAATAACCAGGACTCTTCTCAGGTGGCCGGGACTCTTTTCCAGGCCCAGTCTGCAATGATTGTGATGTTGGTTCTCGCCAACCACTTACCACTGAAATCAACTCACCTGTCTCTACTTTATGCTGCCATTAATATGACAAAGTTGATGACCGGTTCCCTTTAATCAGTTTTGGTTCTGCAAATGTCCTTCTGTATCCCCTGTTGCTAACTAACATAATACCAATAAACAATGCATTATAGCCGTATACTCTTCTCCTCTGCTGTGTATGCGGATTACTTTCTGTCCACTTCAGCGTGCATGTAGTACTCGCCGCTTAGGTGCACAGTGAATTGTGGGTGTCAGTACACCATTTAATGGCATTGTGATCCAACCCCCTCCAGGGTTTTGAACAGTCTTGATAGACCATGGACAGGTGAGACTGAAAAATTGGCGGTTGGAAGTTATTGCAGTAGCATTGTGGCACAAATTAGGGTTTTTTGTTTTATTTTATTTTTTAAATGAGAAATACCCTTTAAAGCATTTTTGTAATTTTTGCATGTTTTGGTATGCCATAGTTGTGCATCTGAATACTTAGACGCCCACCAATTACTAAAACAAGGAGATAGAAGTGCTCAGTCCACACTACTGAAGACTGGCTCGGTAGAAAGTCTATGAACCCATCTCCACCAGCAAGGAGAGACAACTGTCTGTGTGAGCACTCTTGTCTCCTCATTTAAGCGGTCGCGGGGGTGTCTGGCTCGACGCGTATCTCCATAATGTATCCTCAGGAGCCCACCCTGTAACCACCAAATACTCAAGCAGCCTAGGTCAGTGTATGTGAAAACTCATATGCGCGCTTCCCCTCTCTCACTAGGGGCAGTGCTCCGGCACTATGACTACATTGATCTAGGCTGCTCAAGTATTTGGTGGTTACAGGGTGGGCTCCTGAGGATACATTATGGAGAAACGCGTCGAGCCAGAGACACACAGGTGTCTGTATCTTAGTGTAGAGCAGTGCCACAACATTTAGAGGCGGCAGATTAGTTTTCAGTGGTTGACCTGCAGCAGCTGCTCAACAGCTGGGGGTAGCAGCGTGTGTGTTGTAGCAGTGTTGGTTTGTCCAACTCCCCCTCCTGTGTTGAATGGCACGGGGGCGCTGTACATTGGGGTTGTGCGTATGGGGGATGTGTGTTGGAGTGTTGCGGGTCACACTGTTGGTACTTATTAGGCTACTTTCACACTAGCGTTCGATCGGATCCGTTCTGAACGGATCGGATCATAATAATGCAGACGGAGGCTCCGTTCAGAACGGATCCGTCTGCATTATTTTAGCATATAACAGCTAAGTGTGAAAATAGCCTCGTACGGATCCGTCCAGACTTTCAATGTAAAGTCAATGGGGGACGGATCCGCCTGAAGATTGAGCCATAGGGTGACATCTTCAAACGGATCCGTCCCCATTGACTTGCATTGTAAGTCTGGACGGATCCGCACGCCTCCGCACGGCCAGGCGGACACCCGAACGCTGCAAGCTGTCCGCCTGTCCGAGCGGAGCGGAGGCTGAACGCCGCCAGACTGATGCAGTCTGAGCGGATCCGCTCCATTCAGACTGCATCAGGGCTGGACGGCTGCGTTCGGGTCCGCTCGTGAGCCCCTTCAAACGGAGCTCACGAGCGGACCGACGAACGCTAGTGTGAAAGTAGCCTTAGTGGCATGGCCTATCATATTTAATGGGATCATGTTCACCTTTTAGTTGCCCTAAGAGGGGTTGAATTTAGAGTGTTGTGGTGTGGGGTCACATCCAATGTGTGGCCCACTCACTGTTTCCTCCCCTGTTACATAGTGTGCTATTTCCCCCTTCCCTTTTTAGTGCATATTTAACAATAACACTTTTTTGTTTTCAAGCATTCCCTCCTTTTGGAATATTTCAATGATTTATTATAGGGGAGCGTACTTGTGTAAAAAAAAAAAAAAAAAAAAAAAAAAAATATATATATATATATATATTATACTATATTTTTCTAATATGGATGTGTGTGTGTGTATGTATGTCCTATATATACACACTAGTTTTATGAAAAATTCCCACACATATTGCGGTACTCAGCTTAAATAAAAGCAAAAAAAATAAAAAAAACTTTGTAAGAACATAAAGTATGTGAGGGATTAAAATTGCACATAAGCATAACTGGCTCAGTGATGCCTTGGCTGGAACATTGATGTGAAGATTGCATTTCCCATGATGTAGTAGGAGATTTCCACACACTACACTTCAGTGGTTTTGGTATTTGGTGCTTTCAGACATGCCCCATTGACGTTTTAAGTGCATTTGTGCCTCCCAAGTAGAACATACCGTCTAATATGCAGTACGGATACTGAGTCACCCGCCTCAGCTACTCATTACTATAGGCTGACAAGATGATGACTCCTGACCAGTTGTCTTCTGGGATTACAGCCATGTATTGTACTGTAATGTGGCATTTTGTCGTGCCTCATAATATCTTGTCACACAGTTTAAAAAGTGACAGGCAGTAGAGCTGCTGTGCTGGAGCCATTTTATTTCTTGGTTTATGTGTCATTTGAGTGTCTTCAGAAGCTATTCAATATACCCCAATAATATAGGTGCATTTATGGATTAATAAATGACCACCAAAGCCCTTTAGTGGTCATGGAGCTGACCTATTATCTCTCGTAAAAACAAAACACATGGACCTATAAAATTCCTTCCCATGACTAGATGTTTTACTGCCATACGACTTAATACAGAGTCTCCTCAATAGGAACCAGTATTCCCTGACCTAAATCAGCATTACTGTACTGTAGGCAGTAATAACATAGTAGTCGCAAATTGTTGTGTCAGTTGTTGGAGAATTTCCCAACTGTTGTTGGCTTTGCCACGAATTACCCACAGATCTTCAACAAAATTCAGAACAAAAAAACACCTTTTCCTCAGAGTTAAAGTAAAATACTACACTCGCCCACCCTGGCACTTCCATTGCTTCCTTGACTGTACCTTTTCCAACCTCTGTTAAACCCAGCTTTATGTGATAACATCTGATGTCATCACAGGAGACCACGTTTACCATAGGCCATCGGGACAGTGTAAGGGACTCGCATAAGTGCCAAGAGAGGCCCTCATTCATACAACGGTGTCCGTATTGCAGTCCACAAACCACCGACCTGCAAAACATGGATATCTTCCGTGTGCACTCCCCATTTTTCTCACTCCCATCTATAGAACTGACTATTCTTGTCTGCAATACGGACAGGAATAGGACATGTTCTATAATTTGTGGAGCAGACACACGGATGTATACGGCACATAGAAGACATCTGTGTGCTATCAAAAAATGCGCATTGGACAGTGATGCAAAATACATGAGCTTGAAAGAAGTACAGTAATTTTATGTATGATAACAAGTTGTGGAGTTTCTGAAATGTCAGCCTGTTGTGTGTGCGCCCCAGTGGCTATCGTTATTTATTTATTTTTTTAATTCCCATTGTCACATAAAAATAAAGCCACCAAAACCTGTAGAGGGTGTGTTCAGAATAAAATCCTTAAGTCTTATTTAAATATTTTTTTTCTGATGATACTTAGCCTTCAAACATGAAATATTGTTTTTGCTGTGCTACTATGTTGCTAGCAAAAGACCTTGGCTTGTACAAAAGCAAAGTATGTCACTGATGCATCCTTTTATTGATCAGCATAAAGGTACAGCTCTTTCTGAGTTGTTAAAGGGCCAGATAAGACCACTACGTATGAACCTGGTCCTGTCAATCAAATAGGAGAAGGGGCTGGCAGAGGAGGAGCAAGGGCGCACTGAGTGGCTTGGCCCCACCCTTAGTGCAAAGTTTGGATTTTTTTCGAGACCACTTGGAAAACTGTAAAAAAAAATATATTTTTTGGGGTGAAATTGAAGAAAAAAATAAAAAAAATAAAAGCTCCAATTCCTTCAAGGTTTTTGGTTTTCATGTTAGTGTTAACTGTGTGCTAAAAATGACGCCCTTGTTCTGCGGCTCAGTGCCATTTTTGGCAATTCCAAATTTTGTATAGTTTCTAGTATGTTTTAAAATGTATCTGCCTTAACATCTTCTGATACCCATAACTATTTATGTATCCATCTGCAGAGCTGTATGAAGGCGAACTATAGTTTTTTTTGGCTTTTTGCCTGATAAGTTTCTAGGGGGTTATTTAAAAAAATATATATATATTTTTTAAATGTTATACTGTTTACACTGGTCTGTATTCTACATTCGCCATGTATGGAGCAAATACGCCAATTACCGTACATACAGTACAAATTATTGTGCTCAAATGGCGTTACGCCATTATTGTGGTGTGAACTCTTTAGTAAATGCCCCTCATTGTTTTAAAGAAGTCATGTCACCATTGTTTTAAAGAAGTCATGTCACCATGAAATTCAGTGTAATATGCAGGCAACATGTTATAGAGCAGGAGGAGCTGAGCAGATTGATTTATAGTTTTTTGGAAAAAGAGTCACTAAAACTTATAATGTATATCTTTCTGATTTCATTGTTCGCTTGGAAGGTGTTATCAGGGGTTGATGGCATTCTCTGTGTAAAGGCCCCTTTACGCTGGCCAAACATCGGACTGATCATCACTAACAAGTATTTGTAGAAATGCTCGTTAGCGATAATCTGCCGGTGTAAAGAATACCGCCAATTACCCGATGAACAAGTGAAATGCTCGTTCATCGGGTAATAGAATTGTTCATGGTCACCTAAATCAATGTTTGCCGGCAGAAGATTGTGCCGTCGAAACAGCATCTGTACTGCATTTTGTGGTAACAAGTTCTTTTTAAAAACCAGGCACGGGTGTGTATTCTTCTATCCTTGTTCGGGGGGATAGGCAGGTCTTTCCTGATTTAAGCACTTTTTTTTTTTTTTTTTTTTCAGGAAATGTGTGTCTTTTACCTTTTATCGTTTACTGATCAGTGTTTATTGACAGTAGAAGTAGGGTTCCTACCTCTGCACAGATAGAAAAATGTTTTACATTATTGCTTTATGTCCACAGGGAGGCAGTAATCAAGCATTCATTGGTACATAAAGTTTTTCTGGACTTCTTCATCCATGCCAGCACAAAAGTAAGATCGGTACGTACATGTTAATTTTAAGCCATAAAATCAGCATATTGTAGGGTTTTTGGTTTAACATGTAAGTCTTGTTTTTGAGCTTTTCTAGTCCCTTTTCTTTGAATGTTTTTTTTATTTTATTTATTATAAACCATATTTTTTCCTTTTTTCATGTTTTTCATTTACAGTCTTTCTTTTTATATTTCATCAGGAAATGATTGAGGCCATCAGAGAAGCTGTAATTTATATGATCCATACACATGATGGCGCTCGAGTGGGAATGCACTGCTTGTGGCATGGAACGCCTAAGGTTTGTTAGCTGGTGTATTGACGTGGGTTTATTCTCAAAAGACTTCATGTTTAATGACTTGTCTAACTTTTATGAAGTGATAACCGATCTCAAGGAAAGGCAATCACTAGCTGATTGTCGGGGGTCCGCCACGCCGCATCCTTGCCAATCAGCTGTTCAGCAACAGCTCCTGCATTGGAATCAAAAATCTCCATCTACTTGGTAGCTGTCCGAGCTCATCACTGCAGCGCAGCTCATATGTCTGGATCGGTAGCAGCTGGAGATATGGGTCTAGTCTTGTTTAAAAGCGGATATTCTAAGCTTTAAAATACCAGAATCACAGCATTATCTCCACTACTTTGGGAGATACAGGTGTTAGATATTGAGTCTAGAGTGATCGCAGCTGAAAGTGAAAGCAGATGTCAGGAATATAGAGGAGATGCAGACAGTGAAGCTCTGAACTGGACCACCCGCTGTCCCTACCGATTTGCAATATCAGCCCTAAACGGCTCAACCGCAACTGGACGACAGTCCCTATGCTAAATAGGTTCAGAGACGAACACACGGACAGAACAAAAACAAGCAGAGTTGACAAATGGGTCAAAACCAGATGGGCTATGCAGTACCAAAACGGGAGACAGAGAGTGGTCAAAAGACAAGCCGGGGTCAGAAACGCAGATAACAATAGGTGTCCTGGAAACGGGAATATCGCTAGTGAGCCAGCAATGATTATCACTGGGAATAGTGAATAAATAGGAGAGGAATTAAATAGAGCGCCAGGTCCCTGGATCAGAACCTGATAGATCCAGTGGCCTGGTGCTCCATAGGTCAGAATACAAACCCCACTTATGACTGAGCAGCTGAGCTGTCAATCAGCCCACTGCTTAGAAACAGCATTGCATCCCATTGCTAGGGATGTGGTCGCGTCACTAGGGGGCGTGGCTCAGCTGCGTGTCTTGCACGGCCATGCCGAAGCTCAGGATCACGCTGCTTCAGCCCGGATAGGTACGTTTATTACATTACCTCCCCCTTAAGAGGGGCCACCAGACCCTCAATATGGGCAGCCAGTTTTAATGGAAACTCGAGAAGAAACTTCCTTTTAAACTAGAAGCTTGAACATCCCGGGCATGAACCCATGTTCTTTATTCAGCACCATATCCCTTCCAATGGATTAGATACTGAAGGGATCCCTGGACTCTCCGAGAGTCAAGAATTTTATCTACCTCATACTCAAATTTTCTCTAGATTACAACTGGATCAGGAAGTTTAGTTGGAGGAATCACAGGAGGGATGTATTTCTTAAGCAATGATTTATGAAAAGTATTATGTACGGTAACGAGGATGACAATTAAAGATGGAAAGATATTGGGTTTATAATAGAGGAGATCTTATATTGGCCAATAAATTTAGGAGCAAGTTTACTAGATTGTACCCGAAGGCGTAAATTGTTAGTGGAAAGCCATACAAGTTCTCCCAGAACAAAATTTGGACCCAAGGAACACTTCTTAGTGGCTTGTTTATACTGGATGCTTTGAGGTTTTTTCAGGCTCTTATGAAGTGTGCACAGATCATTCATGATTGCATCCACTGCAGGACTTGCAGAACTTAACTCAGAAACAGAAGAAAAACTTAAACTTAAAATCATAATTACAAAAGAAAGGTGAGATGCCACTAGAGGAGCTGATGTGGTTGTTGATAGCAAACCTCGCTAGAGAGGGAAACCTTTTCCACTTGTTTTGACAGTCGGATACAAAGCATCTCAGAAACTGTTCAAATACCTGGTTGACCCTTTCAGTTTGTCCATTTGTCTCCAGATGGAATGCAAATGAGAAGGACAGTTTGATCACTAACTTCTTACTGAATTCTCTCCAGAATCCTGAGACAAACTTCTCCTCTCTGAGACATTAGATTCCATGCAGTCACATGATGCATATAGGGGCATTATAGGGGTTGTCTGGGGTCAGAGCTGAACACAGACATTTCCCTATCTTCAGCTCCTCGGATATGAACATAGTGCAGGTCAAATGCATTTTTAGGGGCTCTTCATAGGCATTTACCGGGCCTTTGCCCTCCGCTCGGCTCATATCAGGGGGAGCTGGAGGGGTGAAGATATGGAAATTTCTGGGTTCAGCTCTGAACCTGGACAACCCCTATAACACCCCCTATATGCATCATGTGACTGCAGCTAGCAGAGACTATGTTCTAACCTGATAAAACATGTTTGGTTCTAATGGTTTGAATAGTGCATGAGACAAGAAATCTGGCTCACTGCTGTTCTTATATAGTATAAGAATGGAACTTCACCCTGAATCCTCATCAGTGTATTTGACTTTTATATCCACCCAATTTTGATGAAAGGTAATCTCCAGTGATACGAGGGTATGGGGGGGAGGGGGGGAGTTGGAGTGGTGGAAGGAATATAGTCTGGAGACCAGTCAGAATATGGCCCATTGATCATCTGATTATATAGCATCTTGACATAGGGGAATGAAAGCGGTTTCCTGTTTGTCAAGAAGCGAGCGACTCCACTGCTAGTCTCATGGATATGATGCTAGAAGACAGCAGTCACGTGACCAGGATTGGGGTGGGGACTGGACCTTCAGCACAAGAAGAGTGGGAGTGGGTTATTTTTGTTAGTGTTTTATTTTATTTTTTTACTTTATTTTTAAAGTACACCCAGCTTGCCTTTAAATTTTCAGTTAAGTTAGATGACCCCTTCACAGGCTGGTTACTGCAGTGTGATGTATTCATCAAAATGGGGTCCTGGTTAATGCCACTGTTTCTACGACATCAGCGGCAGGAACGCTGCTATTATATGTAGCCCTGTATTTGTTGAAACAGTGGAGATAAAAAAAATAACAACTCCAAATCTGCTGGGTAACCCGGACATTGTTGCAGGGGGTCACCGTTGTAATTACAGTGTTGTATCATGTAATTTCCTATTAAGGCATACTGACAGATGCCTGTGCTTATTACTGTGTATAGCATATTGTAAAATGGTAAATGCCCTTAACAATGTAATAAAATTATGGGGGAAAAAAACCTCAGGATAGGATAGGTCATCATTATCAGATCAGCAGGGATCTGACTCCCGGAACCCCTGTCAATCAGCTGTATGAAGGGAAGGCGTGCGCAGTGTGCACGTGCTGTCTCCCGTCTGTCTTCCTGCTGCTGCTATGTCTATGGCAAAGCAGAGCAGGAAGGGAGACTGCACGTGCACTCCTCCTCGTACAGCTGATCGGCAGGTGTGCCGGGTGTCAGACCCTACCGATCTGATATTGATGACCTATCCTGAGGATAGTTCTTCAATGTTAATAGCCCAGAGAACCCCTTTAAGAAAAGAGGCTGGAGCAGGAACCTTCTTCACTGTCTGCAATGGGACAAATAGTTTGCTAAAGCCCTGCCCCTCAGTCAGTCTCCAACCACAGTCTGACATCTGTATTAGGTTAGTACTCAAAGTGCCCTGTTTCTGAAAGGGTCCAAAATTTTAAAGAGCGTCTGTTATCACTGTCCATAGGTGACATAAACAGTTAACAGATTGAATCTTTGTTTCTTATTTCTGTGTATTTGTTCACTTGAATGGAGCTTAGCTGCGCCCACGCTAGTTGATACTAGTCGTGACGTCAGTGGGCCGGCGGTAAACAGTGAGAAGGCCGCGGCGCTGCTGGAACGCCGCTGCTTTCTCAAACAGCTGATCGGCGGGGGTCCCGGGTGTCGGACCCCCGCCGATCAGAAGCTGATGATCTATGTCAGATGAGTCCATATATATCACTGTTACCTGTCTCTGTGCTGTAATTTCAAGTAAAAATCGTACTTTTCTAATATGCACATTATTTCACTACTAGCAAGTTGGGCGGTTACTTGCTGGTAGCCGCCGCATCCTCGGACTATAAACATGCCACCTCCTCTACTTGATCTACAGGGCGAGCGAGCGCTCTCCTCCTCTCGCTGGCCCTCTCTGCCCATAAAATCCTGCGCCGTACTGGTCCTTATTTGGTGCAGGCGCTCTGAGAGAAGGACGCTTGCTTGCCCGTTCCTTCAACAGTGCGCCTGCGCCGATGACCTCAGCCTACACCCGGAAAAGAAGCAATGCTCTTTTCCAGGTGTAGGCTGACGTCATCGACGCAGGCGCACTGAGGAAGGAGCGGGCAAGCGAGCGTCCTTCTCTCAGAGCCCCTGCGCCGTACCGGTCCTCATTCAGGATTTTATGGGCACAGGGCCAGCAAGAGGAGGAGAGAGCTCGCTGGCCATGTCGATCAAGTGGAGGAGGGGGCGTGTTTATAGTCCGAGGATGCGGTGAAGTAATTAGCATATTATAAAAATACGATTTTAACATAAATTACAGCACAGAGACAGGTAACAGTGATATATATGGACTCATCTGACATTAGCAAATAGCTAATGTCCGATAATGAAAACTGCTAAATGGGGGGTGACAGAAGCCCTTTAATGCCTGACCTCTGTGGTAAATGCTGGAATTGAGAATTACCATTTACCATTTGCTTTGCTATCATTTCCTTTGTGTAACATAGTCTGTCTCCGGAAAAAAAAAAAACCCAGTCAGCCGAGTGATTAATTTGTTGGTTTGCTGCAAGGGTGCCCTTGGGATTCTCAAGGCAGTTTATGTGATTTATTTCTAATCTTATTCTGGAGGATTCACTTGCACGCAGGAGATAGATTGTAGCCATTGTTACTCTTCTGGTTTGATGCACGTCACCTTTCCAGGTCACGGAGGCCTCAGTCATTGCTTGAGGAAATCCCTGACAATACATATTATGTGATCTGATTTCATTGAATACACTGATTCATGTGGTTAAACCTAATGTCACATTGACAACCACGCTTCTTTGTAAAACTCTCCCAGCGTGAATTACCATGTCTGACTTTAAAAAGTGGCACCATTGTTTAAAATGGAATTGTACTCCTGCCTTAGCTCACTTACAAATTATTGGAACATGTCTAGTCTCCAGATATAGCCTGAAAGTTTACAGGATCCAGTTTTAGGGTCAGTGTTATTTGGAGTTCATTTTCACCATCCTCTTAAGTCCAGTAAGCCAGTCTAACGCCACGATCACTCTGGTTCCCGCTGGTCTCCGTTTACTTCCAGGCAGTGCTCATGTGCCGTCTAAACACATGACCCCTGTGCCGTCTAAACACATGACCCCTCTAGCCAGTCAGTGGTGATCAATTGCACTGGAGTGGCTGTGGTTTAAATAGGCAAGTAGAATTAGCTGTACGTAGACTCTTTGAACCTGATTTATCATGCCTTAACTCCAGAATTTTGGCTTCAAAAAGTCGCAAAATAGTGGTTTTGTGACCTTTTGCACTCACGTTTTTACACCACTTACTCCAGTTTTGTAATGTGGTGTGGTTAGCTATGTTAATAAGTTTCACTCCCGATTCCTCATTGAGACTTTTTTTGCAATCTCGTTCCAGTAGGAGGGTGGAGTAGGAACCCTGGAGGAGCTTTTCTTGACAAAAGTGTTAGGTTTAAGGATAAGGCAAACTTATCAAACAACATGTGACATTTGATAAATGTGGAATAATTCCAGCAATACAGATTCAAGCAAAACCGACTCCAAATATTCACCTCTTTGACTTTAATGTGCATGTTTTTGGTGCAGTTTGGCGCATCTAGCTAGCTTTAGAAACCTCTACTGCATCTAGCAGTACAAAGGTTGTATCTCGCCACAAACAAGACATGACCACAGGAAAAATGAGTTTTGTAAGATGTGACATTGTGTGCCACAATTCTGGCGTAAAATTTTGTAAGTCAACCAATAGTTGGTATAGCGTTATAAATGTGATGCAGGTCTAGACACCATCAATAGGATTAGTAAATCGGTGTTTCTTGCTACCTATTAATAATGTGCATTCTATTTCTTCTTCTACAGGACAGAAAAGTTTTTGCAAAAACCATGAAGTCGTTTATTCAAAAAATTGCCACAGTAAGTTTTCGTCAAAGTAGAATTCCTTTTGATGTGCATTAAAAAGAAGTCCTAACCTTATTCTATAGCAGAGAGAAAAGAGAACACCCAGGGCTGTCCTGCTGTGAAGGGCTTGCAGTCGTGCAGCTGCAGTTACGGCCTGTCGCTGATAATTGAAGAATCGCATTTCTCAGTATGTTGAGGGCTTTTTTTGTATCTCTTCCTGGGTACAGGTATCATAGAGTCCATTAGGCGGTATTAAACCTCTGGCTTGGCCCCCATTCCCAGTCTGATTGCATTTTGTGCTTGTGACTTGTTTGTGAAGACACTGTTCGACATAGTGCTGGAGCTGGAAGAAATGGCTTCTCTCTAATGTTCTGCTTCACCGATGAGCCATATTTCTTCAGTGGATATTAGCCTTCACTTGATGCTCTTACAAGTGCTCTACAAAGGATGTTGTGTTCTTGCAACTTCTAAAATGTTGGGTTCAGTGAGTTGCAGATTTAAAGATGAGGCAAAGATCACCTTTTGATAAAAATGAAACAAAAGACGTCATTTGTGCCCGGACTGCTGGGGAGAAGCAGCCATTCACAAGGAATTAGCACTATTTGCCCATCCTTTCTTGATCACTTTGTTGGATTTCTTGTGTAGCAGCTGAATGGATGGAAGCTATAGACCGCTATGGTGTCAGGTATTATGGCAGATCAGTTGGTTCCGCAAGTTCTCTTTACTGGTTGAAACTAGAGGAAGACTATAGAAGAACAAGGACAGACCAACATCCAGCAACAATATATTTTTAATTTTTTGTAAAAGGAAAAGAAAAAGTGCTGCCTGAAAAATAGTCTCCCTTTCTCCTCCACCCACAGAGTGTCTATACATAATCCATGAGGCTATGTGGGGGGAGTGCCATATTAAGTGAAATTAAGTGAAAATGAAGGACTTTGACTCGCTAGCATTTATTTCTACAACTCTCCCAAAATGTCTGTATGCCCTAAAGACACCTGATGTCAGGTCATCAAAACCGTGTAAAAGTACTACTTTTAATATGCAGCACAAGCTCACCATAGCCAAGGAGGACTCTCCAATGCTCTCTGAAGAAGAAATCAAATCATCTAAAACCTGCTTTTAGCAGATATACAATTTTAACAGTTTGCGCAGAATCTGAAAACCACTTTTTCATAATGACTTAAAATCAATAAGGCCAAAAAAAAATAATACATCTCAGCCACTGAAGCATTGTCATTGCGCAAATCCAGTGTAAAAAAACATGCTTCAACTTATTTTTCTGGAGTTCAAATAGTAAATTACTGTATATGTTTAATGCCAAAGGGGTTGTGAAGCAGTACTGTTTTTTTATATATGGTTCACAGGGGCTTAAAAAGGAAAGGAAAGATGCCATACTTACCCCCAACTGATCCTCCCCTCATGCCATTCGTATACTGCATTGGTTCCAGCTCAACACTTTGGAAATTCTAGGAAAGGCTCATTCAGGTTATAGTGGTGACCAGGCTGAGATGGCCTTTCCTGGCATTTCCAGCACGTTGCCAGGAAGGGTTGAGCAGTGGTCTGAGTATAGAAACTTAATAACCACCCTCTATTTTCTGTCACTCAGCCAGTTACTTACCCACTTACACACATTTTCCCCCAGTCCAAGCATTCTCATCTTATATACCAACCTGTTATGTTGCACGTTGTCGACTGCTTTGGAGAAGTCAGTATATGTGACATCCAATGGCTCAGCCCAGTCTAGTGTAGAACTTTTGAATATTGGCGTTTTTCCCCAGTCCTATACATCCGATCCTATCCGTAGGTCTAAATATTCGAAAATAAGGGTCTATCATGTTAATTCTTTTAGAACATGTTTCTGTTATTTTTTTTATTTTGTATAACTTTTTATTTACTTTTTCTTGTTCTCCAGGGCGAATTTTCTCATCTGGTTTTGCTGGCAATGTTCGATTGTGTGGATGATACAAAGCTTGTAAAACAGATAATTCTTTCTGTGAGTATCCGTCCAGTCAAGTTTTACAAGACATTCACATTGCAGTGTATATGGTGGGAAAATCTCTCAATACACCCCAGACCAAATTCAGCTATATGCCATATGGTTGTGTATGTCTTCCCTAGACTGTTAATGGTTGTTCTTTTTATGTGTGCCATTAGGTATGCGTTGTGTGTGTGGCCGCCTAATGAAAATGCAACATCTCTCACTTCTCTGTACCATCAGCCAGAAAACTCTCTGCTGATGTTCCAGTTTCTAGGCATATGTGTGTCAAGTGTCCACTTTGCATTTGCAGTGTGAATCCACCCAAAATATCTTACTGTCTTCCTTGTGATATTCTGTTTAGTGATTTACGGTATATAAACAGACTGACGAGACAAGTGAAGTAACATGACTGTAGTGTGCCAGGATTTCAAATATAATAATAGCTAAGGCATTAAATATTGTTAAAATTCCTTTAATCTGGCATTAAAGTGGGTGTCCCATTAAGATAACTTATCCCTTAACCCCTTAAGGACCAGGCTCATTTTCACCTTAAGGACCAGGCCATTTTTTGCAAATCTGACCAGTGTCACTTTAAGTGCTGATAACTTTAAAACGCTTTTACTTATACAGGCCATTCTGAGATTGTTTTTTCGTCACATATTGTACTTCATGACACTGGTAAAATAAAGTCAAAAAAATTAATTTTTTTGCATAATAAAATACCTAATTTACCAAAAATTTGGAAAAATTAGCAAATTTCAAAGTTTCAGTTTCTCTACTTCTGTAATACATAGTAATACCCCCAAAAATTGTGATGACTTTACATTCCCCATATGTCTACTTCATGTTTGAATTATTTTGGGAATGATATTTTATTTTTTGGGGATGTTACAAGGCTTAGAAGTTTAGAAGCAAATCTTGAAATTTTTCAGAAATTTACAAAAACCCAATTTTTAGGGACCACTACAGCTCTGAAGTCACTTTGCAAGGCTTACATAATAGAAACCGCCCAAAAATGACCCCATTCTATAAACTACACCCCTCAAGGTATTCAAAACTGATTTTACAAACTCTGTTAACCCTTTAGGTGTTGCACAAGAGTTATTGGCAAATGGGGATGAAATTTGAGAATTTCATTTTTTTGCCTAATTTTCAATTTTAACCCATTTTTTCCACTAACAAAGCAAGGGTTAACAGCCAAACAAGACTGTATCTTTATTGCCCTGACTCTGCCGTTTACAGAAACACCCCATATGTGGCCGTAAACTACTGTACGGCCACACAGCGGGGCGTAGAGTGAAAGGTGCGCCGGATGGTTTTTGGAAGCCAGATTTTGCTGGACAGTTTTTTTGACACCATGTCCCATTTGAAGCCCCCTGATGCACCCCTAGAGTAGAAACTCCATAAAAGTGACCCCATCTAAGAAACTACACCCCTCAAGGTATTCAAAACTGATTTTACAAACTTCGTTAACCCTTTAGGTGTTGCACAAGAGTTATTGGCAAATGGGGATGAAATTTGAGAATTTCATTTTTTTGCCTAATTTTCAATTTTAACCCATTTTTTCCACTAACAAAGCAAGGGTTAACAGCCAAACAAGACTGTATCTTTATTGCCCTGACTCTGCCGTTTACAGAAACACCCCATATGTGGCCGTAAACTACTGTACGGCCACACAGCGGGGCGTAGAGTGAAAGGTACGCTGTATGGTTTTTGGAAGCCAGATTTTGCTGGACAGTTTTTTTGACACCATGTCCCATTTGAAGCCCCCTGATGCACCCCTAGAGTAGAAACTCCATAAAAGTGACCCCATCTAAGAAACTACACCCCTCAAGGTATTCAAAACTGATTTTACAAACTTTGTTAACCCTTTAGGTGTTGCACAAGATTTAATGGAAAATAGAGATACAATTTCAAAATTTCACTTTTTTGGCAGATTTTCCATTTTAATATTTTTTTTCCAGTTACAAAGCAAGGGTTAACAGCCAAACAAAACTCATTATTTATGGCCCTGATTCTGTAGTTTACAGAAACACCTCATATGTGGCTGTAGAACGCTGTACGGGCACACGGCAGGGCGCAGAAGGAAAGGAATGCCATACGGTTTTTGGAAGGCAGATTTTGCTGGACTGGTTTTTCGACACCATGTCCTATTTGAAGCCCCCCTGATGCACCCCTAGAGTAGAAACTCCAAAAAAGTGACCCCATTTTAGAAAGTACGGAATAGGGTGGCAGTATTGTTGGTACTAGTTCAGGGTAGATATGATTTTTGGTTGCTCTATATTACACTTTTTGTGCGGCAAGGTAACAAGAAATAGCTTTTTTGGCACGTTTTTTTTTTTGTTATTTACAACATTCATCTGACAGGTTAGATCACGTGGTAATTTTATAGAGCAGGTTGTCACGGACGTAGCGATACCTAATATGTATACAATTTTTTTTATTTATGTAAGTTTTATACAATAACTTCATTTTTAAAACCAAAAAATTGTTTAGTGTCTCCATAGTCTGAGAGCCATAGTTTTTTCAGTTTTTGGGCGATTATCTTGAGTAGGGTCTAATTTTTTGCGGGATGAGATGACAGTTTGATTGGCACTATTTTGGGGTGCATATGACTTTTTGATCGCTTGCTATTACACTTTTTGTGACGTAAGATGGCAAAAAATTGCTTTTTTTGCACAATTTATTATTTTTATTTTTTATGGTGGTCACCTGAGGGGTTAGGTCATATGATATTTATATAGAGCCGGTCGATACGGACGCGGCAATACCTAATATGTATACTTTATTTTTATTTATGTAGGTTTTACACAATGATTTTATTTTTGAAACAAAAAAAATGATGTTTTAGTGTTTCCATAGTCTAAGAGCCATAGTTTTTTCAGTTTTTGGGCGATTATCTTGAGTAGGGTCAAATTTTTTGCGGGATGAGATGACGGTTTGATTGGTACTATTTTGGCGTACATGCGACTTTTTTGATCACTTTTATTACCTTTTTTGGGAAGTAAGGTGGGCAAAATTTCAATTTTCTCATAGTTTTTATTTTTTTATTTTTATGGCGTTCACTGTGCGGGGAAAGTAACATGACCGTTTTATAGATCAGGTCGTTACGGACGCGGCGATACCTAATATGTGTAGTTTATTTTATTTTTTTTAATTTTTATTCAGTGATAAATGTTTTTTTTTTTTATCTTAACTTTTTTCACTTATTTTTTTTTTTTTTGACCCAGACCCACTTGGTTCTTGAAGATCCAGTGGGTCTGATGTCTGTAAAATACAGTACAGAACCTATATAGGTATCTGTAACTGTATTTTACTTACACTGAACAGATCTATGCTTTCAGCACAGATCTGTTCAGCACCATGGACAGCAGGACGCCTGAGCAGGCGTCCTGTTGTCATGGGAACCTTCCCCGTCTGCTCAGTTATGGTCATAACTGCGCAGACGGGGAAGGGTAAGGACGGGGCTCTGGGGGGGCTGTCTGGGGGCTCTCTCCCTCTCCATCGGGGGGCTGCAAAGGCACAGCAGCCCCCCGATCGGAGAGGGAGGGAGCTCCCTTTTACTGTTAACCTTTTCCATACAGCGGTCCGTACGGACCGCTGTATGGAAAGGGTTAAACGGCTGACATCGCATCAACGATGTCAGCCGTTTATACCAGGGTGCCAGCAATGTGCTGGCACCCTGGTATACCCACTGTACACCAACGATTATGCAATGGGAGGCGGGCGGGGGATCGCGATCCCGCCTGCCGCACCGCCCGCCTCCCGCAACGCCCCCACTGCCTGCGACACCCCCCCTGCACCACCCGCCGCCATCAAATCATACAGGGGTGCAGGGGGGGGTGCGCAATATTGATTTTAGGCACTCAGAAGTTTCTGATCCCCGCGGTCAGGGACCGCGGGGATCAGAAACTGCAAAAAGCGCAGCAAACCGCAGGTCTGAATTGACCTGCGGTTTGCTGCGATCGCCGACACGGGGGGGTCACATGACCCCCCCCTGGCGTTTTAACAGGATGCCGGCTGAATGATTTCAGCCGGCATCCTGTTCAAATTAACCCCTGCGGCGCCGGAATGCCGATTTTAAAGTCAGGACGTACCGGTACGTCCTTGGTCCTTAAGGACTCGGGAAATAGGGCGTACCGGTACGTCCTATGTCCTTAAGGGGTTAAGTTGTCTACACCTGCATTCAAACGGGGGAGCATAGGCCCCCATTCTCGTGATTGGCGGGGGCCCTAGTGGTAGGACCTCCGCCAATCTGACACTTATCTTCTTTCCTGTGAATAGGGGATAAGTTGTCGTAACCCCCCAGTGACCAGTCTGTTTTTGGCCCTTCCTGACCAAGTGTTTTTCTTCCTTTTTTCATCGTCGCGAGCTGTGACTTTTTTTTATTTCTCCGCCTATATAGCTGTATGAGGGCTTGTTTTTTGCGGGAAAAGTTGAAGTTTTTAATGGCCCCATTTTGGGGTACACATAACTCTCTGATTAATTTTTATTAACTCTTTCTGGGAAGGAGATGGGAAAAACAGCAATTCTGCCACTGCGTTTTTATGTTATAAATCTTAGTGTTCATTTTTTGGTATAAATAACATAATATCTTTATTCTGTGGGTCAGTACGATTACAGTGATATCAAATACATATATATTTTTTTTTTTTTTATGTTTTACTACTTTTTTTGCAACAAACCTTTTTTTTTTTTTTTTTTTTTTTTTTTTTTTAAAGGGAAATAAATGTTTTTGCATTGCCACTTCCCAAAAGATAATTAATTTTTTATTTCTCTTTCTATGGAGTTGTGTGAGGGCTTGATTTTTGTGGGACAATTTGTATCTTTCATTTGTATCATTTTGGAGTAAATTACGCTTTTTGAACGCTTGCCATAAAAAAAATTGGTAGCAACTAAGAATACATTAGCAATTCTGTCATTTAAAAAAAAAAAATATATAATTTTTTTTTACTGCGTTCATCATAGGGGATAATTTGCATAATATTTATGCAGTTCAGGTCGTTACAGATGCAGCAATACCAAACATATTGGGGAGATTTTTTGCGCATTTTTTTTTTATTGAAAAGCGTATTTTCAATGGAAAAAAGGCATATTTTTTTTAATGGAATTTTTATTTAATAAATTGGGTGGGGGGGTTTCTTTCTTTTTTTACCACTTAGGCCTTATTCACACAGTCAGTGTTCGGTCAGTGATTTCCATCAGTGATTTTGAGCCAAAACCAGGTGCGGCTCTAAACACAGAACAGGTGCAGATCTTTCCTTTATACCTTATCTCTGTGGAGGCTCCAATCCAGGTTTTGGCTCACAATCACTGATGGAAATCACTGACCGAACACTGACGTGTGAATGAGGCTTTATAGTCCCCTTGTGGGACTATTAACAGACAGTGCATTGCATTTTAAAAGCAATCAAAATACTATCACTATAGAGAGAGGCGCAGCCTGCTGGAAATTACTCAAGGCTGGTCTGGGGCCTACAAGAAACCCCATCCGGCCTTCACACACATCGGCACCCCGCGATCGAGACAGAAGTAGTCCGCTCCCTCTGTCAGCACTTTACATGCGGCGGGCGTAAATTGTTAAACAGCCCAGATCGGCACTCCTGCCGGTCCGGGCTGTTAGAGCAAGGCTGCGGCTCTGATGTGCAGCGCTTAGACTGGGCCGCCGTAAAAACACGTATGGGTGGTCACTAAGAGTTTAATTGGACAACCTCTTTAGCTTGATAGGTTGCAGAATATTGTGTAACCTGGATTAACGTTTGTAAACTGTATTTGTAAGATTAAAAAACCTCTAGACCTTAATTAACTTGCTGCTTTTGCTCCAGTCTTTGGGTCTTGTATCGCAAAGACATGTTTTCTGGACTAATAGATGCCAGATTAGAGGAATTTCATTGTTTGTATTTGAGAAAAGCTGAGACTTTTTACTTTTATAACTGTCCTAATGTCGTATCCTTTAAATTGGCAGCCATTTTAATTTATGCGCTCTGCTTTCTTGTTTGCATCGTTTCTGTGGGCCAAGAGCCCCAGACATGAAACAATATAGATGTGCACTCCATGCGTTGCCTGCACTTTGTCACGTCCATGGCGTCTTTCTAGCTTGACAGCGGATTCTCCACAAAGCCCCCATCCTGTGAGATTCTATGCCTCATTGTGGTCACTAAATCGCTTTTTCTGCTCCTTTTATACCACAGACCTGGCAGTTGTGTAGCAGGGTTAATAATCCAGCACATTGCATTTCAATTGCTTGAGAGGGTCTGTTGCGCCAGATAAATCTACCAGACCTTCACTCTGCTAGTCAGACATTTTTTAAATAGCTATTGTGAGAGCAAATCATTTTGGTGGCTAATAATAATTCTGCATTTCCAATTTCTAACCTGTGGACCTAGACTTTTTTTTTTTTTTTTTTAAGTAACAATTAATGACCCCCTGTTAAGCCCTGGTGTTAGTTTTGTATAATATAATGGTACTGGCTTTACTCTGCTAGCATGCCCCTATCCAATAGTACCAGCTTGGCAAGTAAAACTGAGCCCAGAGGACACACAGGTTAGTGTTTGACATGATAAATGCCAGTGGCACTTATAATCCTAAATCCATAATGCCCTGTAATACAACTGTGCTTGTCCTTTAAGCTCTTGTGTAACCTGTTGTTTATACTAAATGGATACAGTGCACAATAAAATGTAAAGTATAGAATATTTTTTTTATTATACTGTGTGTGTGTAGCGATAGATATTGTCATGCAAAGATTTGGGCACCATCAAAACAACATAAATCACTGCGAAGGTGCACAACAATGATATGCAACTGACAACACTGGCTAGGTTGCATCTTTGCACCATTCAGACCGTGTTCACACACCGTAGGTAGTCTAGTAGTAGGAACCCATGCCACACTGAGATACCTTACCGGTGGTGCAAAGGGGCTCCGTTGTGTTCCTGACTGGAATACATTGGCTAAAGTCTCAGTTCTTAACATCAGCCTGAGGGATTAGCCAGTGTTGTCAGTTGCATATCATTGTGGTGTACCTTTGGCAGTGATTTATGTATTTTTATATTTGCATCCACACATTATTCCATCTTGTGTAAGATGCTTTTGTGGTGCATGTGGTCCGCTGCTGACATCCTCCATTGTATGCATTTTTGCTGGGGATTGCCGCTAGCAACGGATCACATGCGGAGGAGTTTCTCCCCTGGTTATAAACATGTCTCAGGGTTTGGGGTTTTTGAGCATTTCCTTCCATTTAGGCCTCATGCACACGACCATTGTTTTGGTCCACATGCGAGTCACAGTTTTTGGATGCGGGCGCATTCACTTCAATGGGGCCGCAAAAGATGCGGATAGCACTCGGTGTGCTGTCCGCATCAGTTGCTCCGTTCCGTGGTCCGCAAAAAAAAATATAACCTCTCCTATTTAGAATATATAAGAATAGGCAGTTATATCAATGGCTGTCCGTGCCGTTCCGCAAATTGCGGAACTCACACGGACGCTATCCGTGTTTTGCCGTGTCATGCAGCGGTCGTCTGCATGAGGCCTTAGGCCACTTTATTTCAGTTATTTTTCACCATCAAAACACCTGTGAACAGTTTGGGCTGTTTCACACGAGCAGATGCCGTGCGTGGCATCCGCTCCGTGATTGACAGCCAAGACCCGATGCGGACTGCAGAAGCACGGAGCAGTAACATGACTGATAGTGCTCCGTGCCTCTCTGTGATCTCTTTACTACGAAATCAGAGTGACAACTTTTATCTCACTGTGATTTCCTAGTAAAGAGATCACAGAGAGGCACGGAGCGTTATCAGTCATGTTACTGCGCCGTGCTTCTGCTGTCTGCATCGGGTCTTGGCTGTCAGTCACGGAGTGGATGCCACGCACGGCATCTGCTCGTGTGAAACAGCCCTTAAGCAAGTTGGAGATCAAATGATCTCCAAAAGGCATAAAGTTAAAAATGACACACTCCCTTTGTATTTTAAACAAAAACTATTTTTTATTTTCATCTTTTACATTTTCAAAGTAACAAAAAAGGAAAATGGCCTGAAGCAAAACTTTGGGCACTCTGCATGGTTAGTAGTCTAGTAGCACCCCCTTTGGCAAGTATCACAGCTTGTTAATGCTTTTTGAAGCCAGCCAAGAGTCTTTTAATTCTTGCTTCAGGGATCTTCAGCCATTTTTCCTCGCAAAAGTCTTTCAGTTCTGTGTAATTCTTGGGCTGTCTTGCATGCAATGCTCTTTTGAGGTCTATGCACAGATTTTCAGTAATGTTAGATCAGGGGAATGTGAGAGCATTGGTAAAACCTTCAGCTTGCGCTGCCTTCTCTTCAAGCAGCTGAACGGCAGGGGTGTCGGGAGTTGGACCCCAGCCAATCTGATAGCTCATCAATAGTAAAAAGCAGACAACTCCCTTAATGGTTGGAGAGGTGTTCTTTTCATGAAATTCTGTGCCCTTTTTTCTCCAAACATGCCTTTGCTCGTTGTGGCCAAAGAGTTTTATTTTAAACTCATCAGTTCACAGCACTTGTTTCCAAAATGCACCAGGCTTGTTTAGATTTTGTTTTGCAAACTTTTGATGCTGAATCTTGTGGTGAGGACACAGGAGAGGTTTTCTTTTGATCACTCTTCCATAAAGGCCATATTTGTGCAGGTGTTGCTGAACAGTAGAACAATGTACCACAACTCCAAAGTCTTCTGAATCTTCCTGAAGGTCTTTTGCAATCAGGTGGGGGTTCTGATTTGCCTTTCTAGTAATGCTATGAGCAGCTGTCTCTGAAATTTCAGTTCCAGACCTTCTCTTGACCTCCACTATTCCTGCCATTTCTTAATTATATTTCAAACTGAGGTAATGGAACCTGAATACGCTTTGATATTCTCTTATAGTCTTCTCCTACTTTGTGGACCTCAACCATTTTCATTGTCAGAGTGTTAGGTAGCTGCTTAGAAGAATCTATGGCTGCTGTTTTTTGGGACAAGGTTAGAGGAGTCTGGGTATTTATAAAGCTTTGAAATTTGCATTACCTGGCCTTTCCGTACAATGATTGTGAACAAGCCAAGGTACTCTTTTCCTTGTTTCACGCAAAACCAAAATAATACACTGATATTGCTTAAAATGTTGAAAAGTGATAGACATATCTCACTTTGGCATTGGCAATCCAGCAGCATTGGCCGTGCTTGCACACTATGGGAAGAAGCACCAGCCTATGCGCACTCTCTCAGTCCCAGCCACCAGAGAGGCCGATGCTTTTTCCTATAGTGTGCAAGCACGACCACCACTGCTGGATTGTAGGGTGTTCGTAACCCCTGGATACAAGCAGTATATAATGTGATGGAAAAATTGATCAAGCCAGCAAAGGAGGCAATATGGACGATCACCATACGTTAATAAGTTCCTTGTTTTAACTTTCACTGCATGATAAATGCCACTAGCTGAAGTGAGAGAACCCCTTTTAAGTCTGTATCTCAGGCACATGGCTGTCACAAAATAAAATCCCTTTATCCTCTTACCGACTGTTACCAGGTGAAGAGTTCCGTAATGGAAATGTTGGATTAAGCAAAGATTAGTTAAAGCTAGCAGAGTATTTATTTAACCAGCCATCCAGAGCAGCGCTCATGGAATATGCTGTAGCCCTAATGTCCTTTTGATGTTTTACGAAAACACTTGTTTTTTCTGGCGCTAAGAAGCCTGGGAGCAGATGGTAAAGCAAAAGATTCTTCATAGAGAGGAAATATTGTCTGCATTAGTAAATCCATTGGCTTCTTGATTAGAAACAAAGTAAGGGTGGTACTTTACCAAGGAGAAGCCTTTTAATATAGGGCTACCCACTATGCATTGCGAATTCATGGTTTACGTTCACAATGGTCTCTCTATTTCTTGGACAGTGGCTGTATTATAATATCCTATTTCTTGTTAGGTGTTTTTGGAATTCTTTTATCTTGAGCAGCTGCGTTCTGTTTGGATACTCGTTGACCTTTCTCTATATGTCAGACTAAATCCGGGGTGCACATCCTTCTCTGTTCTGAGGGCCGGCAGACTGAACCATTCCCCAGGGCTGCAAAAAATATGAAGCGGTATTCCCATCTAAGACATTTTAGGCTGGGTCCACACATGACAGCGTTGTACAGAACCAGAACCAGAGCTTTCAGCAGTTCTCCGCCACACATGGCAGAAACAAAATCTGCTGCAGAAGCTGACCTGTGGTGCCCATTTGAAATCTGCAGCAGGTCACTGCAGTTTTCACCCTTTCCAATGCAAAGACTGACACTGCATCTAATCTGCAGCTTTTCTGCAACAAAAACCCACCACTCGGGGCATTTTTTTCTTTTTCTACTGCAGAAAATCCTCAGATAATCAGTCACATGAGAACCGGGCCATAAGTGTATTTCCAATCCGTATATGGCCCGGTATAGGATTATTCACATGGGTGTTTAATTGTCAGTTTTGAAAACCGCAGCATGTCCTAGATTTTTTTTTTTTTTTTTTTTTTTTTTTTTTTTTTTTTTTTGCGTATTTGCTTCCAAATACGCACATTTTAGTCTTAGTCTATGGGAGTGCAAGGAGGAAGAAATGGGCACGTGAATCCGAATGAATTACTGATGACAATGCTGATCTCATCGAGAATCCATGTGTATTCCGGAGGCAGAATACGCACGGATTTCCATACTCTTGTGTGAAAGCGGCCTTAGGCATATTAAACGTCTTCTTACCAGCTCCAGTTTCCAGACTCTCACCTCTCGGGAGAATGGGGACCCCTTCTCCCCAGTTCTCACTGCAGAAAGTGTCTCTCTCCACTGTAGTCTATCAAATGCTGTGTGTGAAAGTGTTTCTCTACTTCCATAAACTACAATAAAGAGACCCCCTCTCTACTTAATCTACTCGTTCCTGGAGTGTCACACAGGGACCAGAAGACCCCTATTTTGCCATATAAATGGGTCCCAGAGATGGATATGCAATGCTCCATTAGTTCAAAGCATGCCACTACATTTCTCTCTGACATGAATATTGCATGCAGGTAGTCATCAGACACAAATGTCTATGACCAGATGGTTGCGGGCTACACAGAGTGACATCACAAACAGCATGCGACCCCCGGGCCGCAGCTTGTGCACCCTAAAAGGATCCGTGTGTGTATTGACAAATTTACTATAGACTGCTTGGTGTATGTAGGTGTGTATATATACACTGTATAAACATAAGAGAGATATTTAGAGCATATAGAGAGAGATATTTAGCGCAGAGAGAGGGGGGGAGCTATGTAGAGCAGAGATAAAGAGATATTGGTGTATAAAGAGGGAGGCAGGCCTGGGCTGCAATGATTATGATGCTGGTTCTCGGCGACAACTTACTTTTAGCTCATGAGTGACACACCGCTGAAATCAGCATTTCTGTCACTACTTTATACTGCACTCAGTGAGGTCAGCATAACGTTGATGAAAGGTTCCCTATAAAGAGGACCTTTCATCTGGCAAAACATTGTGAACGAAGTATCATGATCTGTACAGCGGCACCCAGGGATCTCACTGCACTTGCTATTATCCCTGGGCGCCGCTCCGTTCTCCAGCTATGCCATCCGGTATGTTCGGTCACTGGGTTATAGTAGGCGGAGACTTGGGGGACTTGGTTATAGTAGGCGGAGTCTGCCCTTGTTCTCCTGGGTGTTTCCTTCTCCCAGGCTGTAGCGCTGGCCAATGGCAGCGCAGAGCTCACAGCCTGGGAGGTTTTTTTCTATAACCAAGTGACCGAACATACCGGAGGGCATAGCGGGAGAACGAAGCGGTGCCCATGGATAAAGGTTTTCCTGCTTTTGTAGCCTAATCACATAAAGGGAATATGGCCCTGAGATTTACATAGTGGCCATTTTTGATTAAAGACACTACGTGAAATCGGTGTTGTGATGACCTCATCCTGCTGCCCGGCGTGGTGACATGCATTCAAGATTTTGTGCCGTGTCTTCAGTCAAGATGGCCGCGGCAGCCTCTTCACAAGCAAATGGATGAGCTGAATGTTTTTTGTTCTCCCCCCCCCCCCCCCCCCCCCCCCCCCAACCCCCCCACACCATTTCAGGGAAAATTCATTATCACAAAGCGCGAGAATATTTGGCTTTGCAGCGAATCGAATTTCTCCTGAAATACATTTGACTTTGATTCGCTCATCACTAGTCACACATACAGTTTGCGTATCCATTCATACTCCTTGGTAGTGATATTTGCATAAGACCTAGGTAATAGGATGATCTGGCTTAACTATAATTACATGCAAGGGGACAGTGATGCAAACCTTCAATTAGACTTATGTGCACCGTAGGCTTTTAGGCTATATTCACACGACACTGTCAGTTTTTTATTGCCCATTTTTCAACCACTTTTGCATCCATTTTTAACGGCCATTAAAAATGGATTTTTTTTCTTTTTTTATTTAAATCCCAACCTCTGCGATATACATAACGTCCCCCAGAGTGGCCCAAAGCAGTAATAATGTGCAGGTTTTTTTTTCAATGCTGATTTAAAAAAAATAACATTTCACATCCACTTGCATGCACAGAGGGAAGTCACTCTTCCCTTGATGCTGAAGGACCTGCACTTCCAGCGTGATGATGTCACAATGCACCCCCAGTGATCATGCAGAATTTCAAGAGAGCATTATTTTAACCCCTAAAAGACAATTTTCCACTAGTGTACCCGTTTTTAATGGCCTTTAAACGGGTGCACTCTTGTCTCACGGGCGTTACAAACAGTCCCATTAAATTCAATGAGTTCTGACTGGCAGTTAAAAACAGGCAAAAATAGAACACGTCCTATTTTGATGGCCGCTATTAACTGGCCATTAAAAAAACTGCTATGTGAATATTCCCTTGACTTCATCTTGTTCTAAGAACGGCCGTGTGACTGCTGTTACAAAAATGGTCGTCAAAGAGCCGTTTTTCTTTAACTGTTGTGTGAATGTAGCCTTAGGAGTCTGATACACAGTGCGATGTAGAATGCCAAACATTAGGTATTTCAGATGGCTGTTTTTGAAATGATTTAGCTTTGCGGTTGGTCTGTGAAGGTTGTCTCTTTGGATGACTGTGCTATAAGGTCAAATTAATTGATGACCAATATCTGTGATGATCGGTGGCCTAATTATGGGTTGCACATCTGTTGTTTTGCATGAACCGCGTTATATAAACTGAGAAGAATCTAACATGACAGATCAACTTTTCCACAAATATGTGCCTCGCCAGGTCACTCTTATTTGATTATTTATGGTGCTGCTCTTTCCATGAGTCCTATAGAGCAGGGCCCATCTACCAGTCAGGTTTTCAGGATTTCTTTAGTATTGAGCAGGTGATATAATTTGTGTCAGTGCATCAGGACTTACCACAGGTATTCATTCTGTGGGATATTCTCAAATCATGACTGGTAGGTGGGCCCTGGAATTGAGGAATATTGCTATAGAGAATGGAGAAAGTGGTCACATGTCCATTCATCACATGGATGTTGTAGACAGCAGGACACCCGTTATGGAGCCCATATAAGGTATATGCCATAAATGTCTACGGATGGGATAACCCTTTAAATGGAGCCTGTCATCATGAAAATTCAGTGTACTTTGCAGGCAGCATGTATAGAGCAGGAGGAGCTGAGCAGATTGATATATAATTTTGTAAGAAAATATTCATCATAACTTGTAATTTACACATTAAAATTTATACTCCTTCTGCAGCGCTCCAGATGGCGACCAAAATGGTCGCCAATGCGCCCTAAAGTTTGCAGATGGCGACAAGACTTCTTAGCCTTGTTGCCATTTGCGACAGGGCTGCCGCGCTGTAGCTGAATATTGCGTTGGGGCATGGGAGCCAATAATTCCTTGCCCCGCCGCCAATCACCTACACTACAGGCCTGAGGTCTATTTGGTAATGAAATCCCAGCGCAGGCGGGTGTGAGGACATCATCACGCCCACCTGTGACGAGACGCCCAGCAGTGAGTTGTGCACATCTGCGTCGCACCATCCTGGGCCATACCAGCAGCTAGTGAGCGCCAGTGAAAGGACACAGGTGAGTATAAGATTTTATAGTGCTAACATTACTGGTCAGAAGGGGGGCACTGGGGGGACATTACTGGCCGTAAGGGGGGTACTGGGGGGACATTACTGGCCGTAAGGGGGGTACTGGGGGGACATTACTGGCCGTAAGGGGGGTACTGGGGGGACATTACTGGCCGTAAGGGGGGTACTGGGGAGACATTGCTGGCCGTAAGGGGGGCACTGGGGGGACATTACTGGCCGTAAGGGGGGCACTGGGGGGACATTACTGGCTGGGGGGGGCATTACTGGCCGTAAGGGGGCCACTGGGGGGACATTATTGACCGTAAGGGGGGCAGTGGGGGACATTATTTGCAGGAAGGGGGGCACTAGGAGGACATTGCTGGCTGTAAGGGGGGGTACTAGGGGGATATTACTGGCCGTAAGGGGGCCACTGAGGGGACATTACTGGCCGTAAGATGGGCACTGGGGGACATTTGTGGGAAGGGGGGCACTGGGAGACATTACTAGCCATAAGGGGGGCACTAGAGGACAGTATAGGGGGAAATTACTACTGTGGAGCATATTTCTATTGTGGGAGAGTAATTACTATGTGTGGGGAAATTACTATATGGGGGCAGTGTGGGAGAAAATTACTACGTGAGAGCAGTGGGGGGGGGGGGGTTACTACTGTGCAGGCAATGTGGGGGGAAATTACTATGTGAGGGCAGTGTGTGGGAGGGGGGGATTAATCTAAGGTTTTATTATTACTGGGGCACTCTAGGTGGCATTTATAATTGCTGTAGACACTATAGGGACATTATTTCTAGTGGGGTCACTATTTTTTCAGCAGTATAGTACCTTGGACATTGGGGAGCACCACGGGCACAGTATTGGGAATGGCAGCAGGATGACATTGTTGGGGCACCAGGATGGGGGGGGGGGGGGGGGGGGTTGATGGAAAAATAGAAAAATGTCTGTAACAAACTCTGTAGAGATGAGATGCGGCTGAAAGAATTTGTCATGGAGGTCTGGGTCAAATGGAGAAGAGGAAAGAGAAGGTCTACATGACAGTAGATGTCACTGGATGTAATCGGTATGTGGTGCTGTATTCTCCTATATGTAGTGCTGGCTCATTACTGTGATCTGTGTCATCTTCTCCAAGTTTTTTTTTTTTTAATTAAAATTATATATAGTTTCAATTTGGCGACTACATTTTTCAGTTTAGGAGCCAATGGCTCCTGTTTATTTTATTTTTTTTGTCTGGAGCCCTCCCTCTAGGATTGGGAATACACAGACTATAAATGAATGAAATACAAGTTTTACTGAATTTTTTTACCATAAAATTATATATCAATCTGCTCAGCTCCTTCTCTATAAGATGCTGCTTAGATGCCATGTTATGTTCAACTTTACGGGTTCTCTTTAAAGTCAAATAGGTCTACTACTCTACTTAACAAAGGATAAGAAATAACCAACTTGGAAGATGAAACTTGCGTTGTCACATTTAATATTTCATGCCGCCAAACAATAACCCTTGAGTAAATATTTCACTGTTCCCAAAGTGCTGTTTGCGTTTTAATTTCTGCTGCTGTGTGTTTATTACAGTGAAGCATCTGCTCCATTTCACCACAGGAGAGACATTGATCCATGAAAAATGCAGGAGCATCTACACCAGCCAGATTTATATTTAATCATAGCGTTGAAGTAATAAATTGGAATTATTGATTTGCTCTCCTGGTTTGGTAAAAGATGCATGCACTGTGCTCTCAAGTATAGCATGGGCCCACACATATAAATGTATTTTCTGTACTTTCTTTACACAGGAAATTATTAGTGCATTGCCCAATTTAATGCAGGATAAATATGGGCGGAAGGTTCTGCTGTATTTGCTGAGTGGACGCAATTCTGCACATTTCCTACCTGAGATTATTGAAGTGCTCAAACAAGGCGATGGAAACGCACACAGGTAAGCATGGTATATATGTTCAGATTAAAGGGGTTCTCCGGGCTACAGATATTGATGACCTGTCCTCCAGATTGGGTCATCAATATCAGACTGGTGAGGCTTTGACACCCAGGACACCCACCAGTCAACTATTTTGGTTGCCTCGGCGTCAGGAACGATACGGTGTACATAGCTGGAGGCAGACAGTGCTGTACACTGTAGTGGCCGTGTTGGGGTACTGCCGCTTGGCTCCCATTCAAGTGAAGAATGCTGACGGTACGGAGCCTTCTGCTTCCATCCACACACACAGCTGATCTGTGGGAATGCTTGGTGTTAAAGACCCACCTATCTAGTATTAATCGTTGATCCTGGGGATCATCAATATCTGTAGTCAATTTTTTTGTTTTTGCTCCAATTTAGGCTACTTTCACACTTGCGTTAGGAGCGGATCCGTCTGGTGTCTGCACAGACGGATCCGCTCCTATAATGCAAACGCTTGCATCCGTTCAGAACGGATCCGTTTGCATAACTGTTTATTTCAGATCTGATTTTTCACTTCGGAAAACTCAGATCCGACAGTATATTCTAAACACAAGCGTTCCCATGGTGATGGGGACGCTTCATGTTAGAATATACTGAGAACTGTGTACACGACTGCTGCCTGGCAGATGCTGCCAGGCAGCAGGGGGCAGACCCCCCCCCCCTCCTGTATTTAACTTATTGGTGGCCAGTGCGGCCCCCCCTCCCTCCCCAGTATTAAATATGACCAGTGCAGCCTTCCCCTCGCTCCTTCCCCAGTATTACATATGACCAGTGCGGCCCCCTCCCTCTATATTTATTGGTGGCCGGGCCAGTGCGGATTCCAAGTATTGTGAGCAGTGCGGCCTCCCCTCTCCCCCCCTAATTAAAATCACCCCCCCATCATTGGTGGCAGCGGAGAGTACCGATCGGAGTCCCAGTTTAAATCGCTGGGGCTCCGATCGGTTACCATGGCAACCAAGACGCTATTGCAGTCTTGGCTGCCATGGTTACTTGGCAATAAATACAAGCATTATACTTACCTGAAGAGCTGCGATGTCTGACCGGCCGGGAGCTCCTCCTACTGGTAAGTGAAAGGTCTGTGCGGCGCATTGCCTATAGCTGGCACACCATCCAGAGTCATAAAAAATCATGTAGATTGGATTCAGATGTAGTAAGGACTGGTTGTAATTTAATTCTTGTTTGACTCTAATTTGGAGAAAACTTAATTGACATTTGTATACTTTTTACACACTAACAGTTTGACCTTGTTAATTTTGTCCTTCTCTCATCTCCTTACAGCAAAAAGGATCCTTCAGTGCGACACCGTGAGCTGCTGGAAGCCGTATCTGGCCCATTGCTAAAATATCTTGAGGAGAACATACAGGACTTGGTGTTACAGAATGCTATGTGTGTCGTGGTGACAAATACTCTTCTCTATGCGCTGGGGGACTCGCAGCCTGTCATGTCTGCAATCGCTAGCATAGCAGCTGAAGATTTCGTACCAGGTGGCAAAGATGGAGAGGTATTTAAGTTTTTTTTTTATATACCCTGCATCTGTAGCGTTTTTATACTGTAGTATGCTAATTCTTTTTATTAGATTTGATCTCCTCTCTAATATACCATAGTTCTTACTTACAGAAATGTTTTTCTTACTACATGGAAAATATACAATACTGCATTTAGTAAAATCGTGATATAAATTCCATATTAAACTGTACTACTCAGCACAGAGGTGATCTTGTAATCTTTCTTGGTGGATATAGTTCACTAAACTTTTAAAAGTTCTGTTTAAGCTCAAACCGAGGAACAAAAATAAATAAATAAATTAGTCTATTTTAATCCAAATGTATTTAAATGGTTGCTTTTAAGCATTAGTCATGCTCAGTTAGTGTCTGTTTTGTTAGGTTTCCACTGGCAGAACAAAAAGTCCTGTGTTCTTTTCACCAAAAATAACGGATATATGATGGAATGGAGCTTTTCTGTTTTTTTTTGTTTTTTTTTATTTGGTTGTTTTTTTTTGTTCGTGCGGCTTTTATCATTTTGGTCAGTGAATAACTGAAAGAAATGGAAGTTGTTTCTATCCATCATTCAGTCCCTTAAACCAATACCAATTTTTTTGTTGAACAGAATAACGGAAAAACCAACACAGATGTGAACTCAGCCCAAGTTGACAAAACACTTAAAGGCAACCTGTCACCGGGATTTGATGTATAGAGCTGAGGACATGGGTTGCTAGATCACCGCTAGCACATCCACAATACCCAGTCCCCATAGCTCTGTGTGCTTTTATTGTGGGGAAAAAAACGATTTGATCCATATGCAAATTATCCTGAGATGTGTCCTGTATGTGAGATGAGTCCAGCGTGAAGGAGCCGAGCACCGCCCCGCATCCTCAGAATCTCCTCCTTGCTCCCCGACGCCAGAAAGCCTGAGCGCCGTAATCTTGCGAGCTAGCGCATGCGCAGTGCCCTTATAGTGTTCCTTCCCTGTGCTGGCATCAGCCTCGGGGAAGGAACAGCGCATGTGCTAGCTCGCGCATCACGAGATTACGGCGCTCTGGCTGTCTGACTAGAGGCAGAAAAAAATTAAGAAAAATCAATAATCTTTCTTGAAAATAATTGAGATTTTTTATTATTTTGCCCAGCCCTAGTGTGGTGTAATAAATGCCTTGTTAGTTACTCAAATCAAATATATTGCAAATGGACAATCCAACAAGAAACAGAGTAGACCTTACCTGTAGATTGACATTTCAATCTGTCCACTGTTTGTAATGTAATGCATCATTGCTTATTGTATGCGGTATATTCAGTTTGGGCATTTCCTATTGTCATTGGCGTACAAGTCAATGTTGAAAACACTGGAGCTTGCTATAAAACCCTTACTGCGTGACATTTGTTAGTGCATCAAAGACGAATTGTTTGCATGTACCATAGTTTTTGATGTGGGCACAGTGCGTATTCCACTTGGGATTGAGAGTGATCTTCTTTGTGGTTCTTTAAAGCTTCACATTGCCGAGCACCCTGCTGGTCACCTTGTGCTGAAATGGTTGCTGAAGCAAGATAAAGACTTGAAAGAACAGGGTAAAGAAGGTAAGATGATACATATGACCTTTATAGAATTTAACAAGTATTACAGGGCTACTTTAGTCCAACAGACTTATTCATACTTCAATGGTATCGTGTTGGTATGATTTTAGTTGTTTTGGATGTAGAGGAGCTCATTTACTTAAAGACTGACATTTCACACTCCAATCTTAGTAAAAATCCTGCTGGAGTAAGGTACAACCAATTTAGTTAATGAGGACCTTCACCAATCCTGACATGTCTTAGTAACGACTTGCATTTCTGCTGTTTTACGGTGGGTGGTTGGGAAGGGGTTAAGGTTGCAATTTGTTTCTTAGGTGTGTGTGTTGAGTATTATATTTTATTAGGATAATATTCAGTAATGATCATACAATTTAAAATGACCGTAGATGGCTTGTGTGCCCTCACTTCTCAAAAGGTACTTGTTAGTATCGATCTCAAAATGCATTTACACATTTCACTCAATAGAATCCTATCTTTTATGCAATTCTTAATAGGCTCTTTTGCTGGAACGTTACTAGAACACGTGGGCATCAAGAACCTCAGCAGCTGGGCACAAGTGAACAGGGGAGCCATAGTCCTTTGCTGGTAAGAGTCCGACTAGTCTTTTATATTAGCCTAACCATATTGCTAAAGCTACACTGGAGTGTTTTTTTGGGGGGAAAACCATTTAACTGTTTTGAAATGGCCTGGTCAAAACCCAATCCAATTAAGAATGTCTGAGGCATGACTTGAAGACTAGTGTACACCAACTCACCCCATCAAACTTGAAGGAACTGTAGCACAGTATTGACTTTTAGGGGCTAAATACTTATTTTTTTGTCCTTATTGTTTGTTTCACATTAAAAAAATATTTTATGCCTTTTAAAGTAGGTGTGCTGTATAAATCAAATGGTACAAACCCCCCCAAATACATTTAAACTCCAGGTTGTAATGCAACAAAAGAAGACAAACACCAAGTGGGACGTCTTTCGCAAGATGTTGCGTTTAACCCCTTCACGCCCGATGACCTACATGTACGTCATCGGCCGTGTGTTTAAAGATGGCGCCCGCTGCGGGTGCCAAAGCTGCAGGTGGCCACTTGCTTCTTATAGAAGACACCCGCAGCTAATGTCCGTAACTGACAGTAATGCCGATCGCGGACATTTAACCCCTCAGATACCATGCTCAATCCTGACCACGGCATCTGAGCGCTCTGAAAACCGAAAGCTTTCGGTTGTTCTCCGGCTCCCCCGTGTGGCGATCGGAGGAGCCGGAGCGTGTATGCAGCAGCCCCTGTCTTTGTGAATGACAGGAGGCTGCTGCATAGTATTTCCTATGGAGCCCTTGCCTGTAATAGGGCTCCATAGGAAAGTAGTAAAATCATCATAGATTCCAATGCAAGTGCATTGGAGTCTATGATAATAGCAATCTAATGATTGCATGGTATAGTTCACTATGGGAGCTATAAAACAGTGTAACGAAAAAAACAAGACCTCATGTGGCTATGTGAACAGACAAGTAAAAAAGTTATGGCTCTGGGAAGGCAGGGAGCGTAAAACGAAAACGCAAAAAAAAAAAAAACTCCGGGCCTGAAAGGGTAATGTGTAAACATAAAATAAAACAACTTGAACTGGCTACTAAATTATAGGTTTAAATTGAAAATGTTAAACATGGTGGATAACTGGAAAAGAGAATTGAAATGAAATGAGTTATGGTGAAGTAATAGGCAGGAGGAGTGCTGCATTTCACAGACCGGGCAACACTATTGCCAAATCTCAGCGTCCGTTATCTCCAAGACAAACGTCTCTTCAAGGACAGGGACTAAAAGGCCCCACAGGCACGTCTAGGAAAGCCTACAATAGTGGGTTGAAATTTTCCATGAATACTTTTAAAAAACACAGTTGTGCAAATTTAATATTTGTCAAGTGTAATTCTGACAAGTAGAAGAGTTTCAGAAAATAAAAAAGCCATTGTGACTGTTGACTTCGCTCCACATTTCCATCTATTCATATGTGTCTTGGGGAAGGGTACAAACCGCGCTGCAGTTAATTCCATCCCCTTTTAGACCCTGCACTCTTTACCTCTCTCTAATCCTCATTAACAATGGCTGGCTGAGTTTTGCAAGACGATTGACCCCTAGGAGGAATAGATCTACGTCGCAATGTGACTTGTAATGAAGCACATCTCAGCGTGGGCATTATACCCTTTGTTCAGTGAGTCGCTGGTTGTAATCGCCTACCCCTCTTACTCCAGGAGATATTGTTAGGCAATATCATTAACTCTGCTCCCGTTGGCCTTGGCTCATTGTTTAGCTGGTTACAGTAATTCAAAGGAGTAGTGTTCTAGAGAGCATTATGGTGCCGAGTCATTATTTGCTTGAGATTACAGGCTTTAAATATTTTAATGTTTTTTATCATTGCACAGTGGTTAGCCTTGCTGCTCTTTGCTTTGTAAATTAAAAGGGATCATTTGCGGCATCCATAATGTACAGGGGGAAGAACAAGTTAAAAGCTGTTAGCAGGAAAACCTATAAAGACTTACAGCACTTTCACATTGTAATGGTATTTATCTTGACGTTGCAACATTTTTGTTAAATTATTATTATTATTTTTTTTTCAGCCTTTTACAAAGTTCGGATGAAGAAATTGCCACTCAAGTAAAAAATGGACTCAAGGGCATTGTGACCAAACCAAAAGACACCAAAAACAATAAAGCAATCGAAGCTTTACTAGAACATTTACATTCTTCCTAGTTTTGACTCTTTAGAGGAATCCTGGCCGGCGTGTCATCTGTAGGCTCGGGAAAGGCTTGTAAGAAGGTTTTATATTTATAAATAAAACTCTTTTACACAGTTGTTGTTTTTTAGCCCTTTATTTCATTAGCATCTACAGTATATATTTATTGCTATAGTCTTATTAAAGGATTGTCACGACAATCCCTTCTTAGGGATCATGCACACGACCGTTTTGTGGTCCATTTTTCACAGATCCGTTGTTCCGTATCTGAGTCATCTTCCGTTCCGTTATTCCACAAAACATATCCATATGGTTTCCGTATGCAATTCGTTTTTTGGGGATTGGAAAACGGAAACAGTAACTTATTAATCACCAAACACATGAGCAATATGGGCCTGGCATAGCATTTCTACAGTATGGATCCGCAAAATACGGATGACATACGAATGTGTTCCATATTATTTGCGGAACCATTGACTCAAATGGGGCCTCGGACTGTGATTTGCAGACAATAATAGGACATGCACTACTTTTTTGCGGTACGGAAACGGAATGCACACAGAGTACCTTCCACTGTTTTTGCTGACCCATTGAAGTGAATGGTTCCGCATACTGTCCTCAAAAAAAAAAAAAACGGAACGGAAGTGGAAAGAAAATTAGTTAGTGTGAATGAGCCCTTATTAAAAGGATCTGAGAAGAAGAGTTCTGCTGTCAGGATGCCCAGCGATCGGCTGTAATCTGTGGAGGAACCCAGCAGCAAATGTTTCAATTTCCTAGTAGTGCCACCGCTGGTCCGCACTATGTGAGAGTGCCCTGACTCTCCCACCATGGCACATCAGGTGGGGCTGGTAGAAAGGACAGGTGTGTTGGATTTCAACATGCCTAATGTTTTTGTTCTCAAATGAGATTAGTTAGTAAAAGATTTGTCTGACAGTGGCTCATTCCTCTCTCTGTTTAGGACAAATGCACACGGGCCATGAGAAGAGTTGGTGACAGAGGTGTTTGACACTGGCTTATTCCCCTCTCTCTGTTTAGGATACGTGCATCCTGGGCCGTGATATTAGTTTGTAATAGGGGTGAGCAAATCAAGCTTCAGATCCAAGATCCGAAGTTGATTCGTTCCTAAACGGTTTAATGCTGTACGCAGACCTGTCTCTGTACAGCATTAAAATGTATGTGCTGTGGTGGGGCAAAATTCGTTAAAGGGGTTGTCCAGGTTCAGAGCTGAACCGGACATATCCCCTTCATCACCCAGGCAGCCCCTCTGAGAATATTTTATGCTCCTATGCTCTCCTTTGCCCTGCGCTGAATCACCTTTTCTGCAGATCCTGTGACATGACGGGTCTCTGCTAGGCGGGAGATTGCGCTCATCTCAGATGGGTTTTTGAGGAGGAGAATAAGAAAAAATATATTTTTAACCAAAAGGTGTGCTTTTTGTGGGTTTTGAAGTAATGGTGATCTGTGCATGACACTACTATGGGGGATCTGTGGAGGGCACTGTTATGGGGGTAGATTTGTTTTGTGGGTGGCACTGTTATGGGGGGGATCTGAGGGGGGCACTGTTAGGCCTCTTTCACATGGGCGTTGCGGGAAAAGGTGCGGGTGCGTTGCGGGAACACGCGCGATTTTTCTGTGCGAGTGCAAAACATTGTAATGCGGTTTACATTCGCGTGAGAAAAATCGTGCATGTTTGGTACCCAAACCCGAACTTCTTCACAGAAGTTCGGGTCTGGGATCGGTGTTCTGTAGATTGTATTATTTTCCCTTATAACATGGTTATAAGGGGATATAATAGCATTCTGAATACAGAATGCATAGTAAAATAGCGCTGGAGGGGTTAAAAAAAATAAAAAAAAATTTAACTCGCCTTAATCTCCTTCTGTCTCCATCTTAGCTGTGTGCAGTAACAGGACCTGTGGTGACGTCAGTCCGGTCATCACATGATCCATCACATGATCCATCACATGATCTTTTACCATGGTGATGGTTCATGTGATGACCGGAGTGACGTCACCACAGGTCCTGTTACTGCACACAGCAAAGATGAAGACAGAAGGAGATGCCGGCTGTGCGAACAAGTGGATTAAGGTGAGTTAAATTATGAAAAAAAATAAAAATAAAATGTATCCCCTCCAGCGCTATATTACTATGCATTCTGTATTCAGAATGCTATTATTTTCCCTTATAACCATGTTATAAGGGAAAATAATAATGATCGGGTCTCCATCCCGATCGTCTCCTAGCAACCGTGCGTGAAAATCGCACCGCATCCGCACTTGCTTGCCGATGCTTGCGATTTTCACGCAACCCCATTCATTTCTATGGGGCTTGCGTTACGTGAAAAACGCTGAATATAGAGCATGCTGCGATTTTCACGCAACGCACAAGTGGTGCGTGAAAATCACCGCTCATGTGAACAGCCCCATAGAAATGAATGGGTCGGGATTCAGTGTGGGTGCAATGCGTTCAACTCATGCATCGCATCCGCGCGGAATACTCACCCGTGTGAAAGTGGCCTCATGGTTCTACTAGGCGGAGTCTGCCCTGTTTATCTAAAAAGAAATGCAGGTAAGTTAAAGCCATATACTAAAATCTGCAATTCCCTTCTCAGTAGTGGAGGAGACTGCTGCTATTACATGTAGCGATCTCCTCCACAGCATGGGGAGGAGCAATCATTATACAATCGCTCGTCCTCATACTGTCTAGTTATTTGCTGGCAGCAGATCGTGATTAGACAGCAAGATCTGCTACCAGCAAATTGTGATCTTACAGCATACTGAAAGATCACGATTGCCCAATGAACGAGTGTTTGCTCTTTCATCGGCTAATTGGCAGCAGTATTACACTGCCAGATGATCGTTAATACGAATGCACGTTACCGATCATCTGTCAGAAAATCTGCCAGTGTAATACAGGCTTAAGGAGCATAATAGTTGAATAAAAAGACATTTCTGGGAGCGACAGAATGATGGCACTGCTATAGAACTGCTACCATTTTTAATATATTTATTATGACATGTGGGTTCTCCTTACATCTCAGGTTTAAAATATAAGGGTATATGGGCAATTTAGGTCCACCTATGTCCCCCCTGGAACCTCTTTAGGACTATTAATAGTGCCTCCTTATTTTTCATGCAGAGATATATGGGTATTTTGCCCTCTTCCAAGATGGCACTGGCTGCACTTCCGGTAAAGCTTACGTTGTAACTGATGTGTCCGCCGGCTGGCGCGGCAGCATGCGCAGGAATGGGCGGAGACACCCGCGACTCATATTCACGTGAGATTGGCTTGGATATTGCTATTCCGAGGGCTTTCTCGCGAGTCTTGCTATAGCAATGACTGAGGCTCTATATTATATTATAATGAGCACCGGGTACAGGTGATCTAACTTACGGTAGGGTGGGATTTTAGACGCAACAGGGTATATAAGGCTTGATATTGGATCAGATAAACATGCCCCCAGAAGAAGCGCGGCGAAACGTACGTTGGGGTTTTTTCCTTTTCCCGTCTAGCTCTGCAATCGGTATGTTTAGACTGACACTGAGAAGAGCTACTAAACTGGTACATCGATTGCAGGATAAAACTTACCAGGAAAGATTAAAGGACCTTAACATGTATAGCTTGGAAGAAAGACGAGACAGAGGGGATATGATGGAAACGTTTAAATACATAAAGGGAATCAACAAGGTAAAAGAGGAGAGAATATTTAAAAGAAGAAAAACTGCTACAAGAGGACATAGTTTTAAATTAGAGGGGCAAAGTTTTAAAAGTAATATCAGGAAGTATTACTTTACTGAGAGAGTAGTGGATGCATGGAATAGCCTTCCTGCAGAAGTGGTAGCTGCAAATACAGTGGAGGAGTTTAAGCATGCATGGGATAGGCATAAGGCCATCCTTCATATAAGAGGGCCAGAGACTATCCATAATATTCAGTATATTGGGCAGACTAGATGGGCCAAATGGTTCTTATCTGCCGACACATTCTATGTTTCTATGTTGTTCGTGCATCTGCCATAGTATTTAGGTTTACTGTTACCGTGTGTATCATCTGTTTTCAGGCAGATCATCTGTGTGTGTGTGTGTGTGTGTGTGTGTGTGTGTGTGTGTGTGTCGGGGGGGGGGAGTTAAAGGGATTTTTCAGGACTCAGTTTGTGGCAACAAATGCAACTTAATTACACATAACACCGCTGTAGGAGTCAGTTTGTAATATACTTACCATTCCGAACTTGGTGTATAGGGCTCTCAGGGTAATGTGTTGCTCTACTTCTAAAAATCAAGCTTCCTCCGACATCACATGCTTTACTGGGTTTTTAGCTTGGGCTATGGACAGGACATCAGTTTAACTGTGGACAGGGCCAGAACTATTCCTCTCCGCAGGTGGATTCAGGAGTTTGTGCATGCGCGAGGGAGAGGAATTGTGCCGATGCTCGTTCATTGGGTGATCACTGACACCTTTATCTGGGGCAATTGTCAGAAACAAGAGATTTTACAAATGCTCATAATTGACCTAATGATCGGTCTGTGTAAAAGAACTGTCTTAAAAGGCATCTGTCAGATTTGTACCTATGATGCTGGCTGACCTGTTACATGTGTGCTTGGCAGCTGAAGGCATCTGTGTTGGTCCCATGTTTATATGTGCCTGCATTGCTGGGAAAAATATGTTTCAATATATGCAAATTAGGTTCTAGGAGCAACAGGGGC